>NW_027100471.1:0-44870 GCF_031753505.1 Anomalospiza imberbis | reverse complement strand
AAAGGCTGCTCTTTGTCTCCAGGGGCCTGTGGCCCTGAGTGGCCGGCTGCCTGCAAAATATCCGAACGGACGAGGATATGTCCCAGACCCAACCTGCCCCCACCTCAAACCTGTGCTGCCCTGACAGTCCCAAGGGAACCCTACAAACTGACATCAGGAACCTGGGCTGGCCACTTTTCTTTCCCAGGGAAAAAGGCCTGCTCTTTGTCTCCAGGGGCCTGTGGCCCTGAGTGGCCGGCTGCCTGCAAAATATCCGAACGGACGAGGATATGTCCCAGACCCAACCTGCCCCCACCTCAAACCTGTGCTGCCCTGACAGTCCCAAGGGAACCCTACAAACTGACATCAGGAACCTGGGCTGGACACTTTTCTTTACAAGGGAAAAGGGCCGGTCTTTGGCTCCAGGGGCTGTGGCCCTGAGTGGCCGGCTGCCTGCAAAATATCCGAACGGACGAGGATATCTCCCAGACCCAACCTGCCCCCACCTCAAACCTGTGCTGCCCTGACAGTCCCAAGGGAACCCTACAAACTGACATCAGGAACCTGGGCTGGACACTTTTCTTTCCCAGGGAAAAGGGCCGGTCTTTGTCTCCAGGGGCTGTGGCCCTGAGTGGCCGGCTGCCTGCAAAATATCCGAACGGACGAGGATATGTCCCAGACCCAACCTGCCCCCACCTCAAACCTGTGCTGCCCTGACAGTCCCAAGGGAACCCTACAAACTGACATCAGGAACCTGGGCTGGACACTTTTCTTTACAAGGGAAAAGGGCCGGTCTTTGGCTCCAGGGGCTGTGGCCCTGAGTGGCCGGCTGCCTGCAAAATATCCGAACGGACGAGGATATGTCCCAGACCCAACCTGCCCCCACCTCAAACCTGTGCTGCCCTGACAGTCCCAAGGGAACCCTACAAACTGACATCAGGAACCTGGGCTGGCCACTTTTCTTTCCCAGGGAAAAGGGCCGGTCTTTGTCTCCAGGGGCTGTGGCCCTGAGTGGCCGGCTGCCTGCAAAATATCCGAACGGACGAGGATATGTCCCAGACCCAACCTGCCCCCACCTCAAACCTGTGCTGCCCTGACAGTCCCAAGGGAACCCTACAAACTGACATCAGGAACCTGGGCTGGCCACTTTTCTTTCCCAGGGAAAAGGGCCGGTCTTTGTCTCCAGGGGCTGTGGCCCTGAGTGGCCGGCTGCCTGCAAAATATCCGAACGGACGAGGATATGTCCCAGACCCAACCTGCCCCCACCTCAAACCTGTGCTGCCCTGACAGTCCCAAGGGAACCCTACAAACTGACATCAGGAACCTGGGCTGGACACTTTTCTTTCCCAGGGAAAAGGGCCGGTCTTTGTCTCCAGGGGCTGTGGCCCTGAGTGGCCGGCTGCCTGCAAAATATTCGAACGGACGAGGATATGTCCCAGACCCAACCTGCCCCCACCTCAAACCTGTGCTGCCCTGACAGTCCCGAGGGAACCCTACAAACTGACATCAGGAACCTGGGCTGGACACTTTTCTTTCCCAGGGAAAAGGGCCGGTCTTTGTCTCCAGGGGCTGTGGCCCTGAGTGGCCGGCTGCCTGCAAAATATCCGAACGGACGAGGATATGTCCCAGACCCAACCTGCCCCCACCTCAAACCTGTGCTGCCCTGACAGTCCCAAGGGAACCCTACAAACTGACATCAGGAACCTGGGCTGGACACTTTTCTTTCCCAGGGAAAAGGGCCGGTCTTTGTCTCCAGGGGCCTGTGGCCCTGAGTGGCCGGCTGCCTGCAAAATATCCGAACGGACGAGGATATGTCCCAGACCCAACCTGCCCCCACCTCAAACCTGTGCTGCCCTGACAGTCCCAAGGGAACCCTACAAACTGACATCAGGAACCTGGGCTGGCCACTTTTCTTTCCCAGGGAAAAGGGCCGGTCTTTGGCTCCAGGGGCTGTGGCCCTGAGTGGCCGGCTGCCTGCAAAATATCCGAACGGACGAGGATATGTCCCAGACCCAACCTGCCCCCACCTCAAACCTGTGCTGCCCTGACAGTCCCAAGGGAACCCTACAAACTGACATCAGGAACCTGGGCTGGCCACTTTTCTTTCCCAGGGAAAAAGGCTGCTCTTTGTCTCCAGGGGCCTGTGGCCCTGAGTGGCCGGCTGCCTGCAAAATATCCGAACGGACGAGGATATCTCCCAGACCCAACCTGCCCCCACCTCAAACCTGTGCTGCCCTGACAGTCCCAAGGGAACCCTACAAACTGACATCAGGAACCTGGGCTGGACACTTTTCTTTCCCAGGGAAAAGGGCCGGTCTTTGTCTCCAGGGGCTGTGGCCCTGAGTGGCCGGCTGCCTGCAAAATATCCGAACGGACGAGGATATGTCCCAGACCCAACCTGCCCCCACCTCAAACCTGTGCTGCCCTGACAGTCCCAAGGGAACCCTACAAACTGACATCAGGAACCTGGGCTGGCCACTTTTCTTTCCCAGGGAAAAAGGCGGCTCTTTGTCTCCAGGGGCCTGTGGCCCTGAGTGGCCGGCTGCCTGCAAAATATCCGAACGGACGAGGATATCTCCCAGACCCAACCTGCCCCCACCTCAAACCTATGCTGCCCTGACAGTCCCAAGGGAATCCTACAAACTTACATCAGGAACCTGGGCTGGCCACTTTTCTTTCCCAGGGAAAAGGGCCGGTCTTTGTCTCCAGGGGCTGTGGCCCTGAGTGGCCGGCTGCCTGCAAAATATCCGAACGGACGAGGATATGTCCCAGACCCAACCTGCCCCCACCTCAAACCTGTGCTGCCCTGACAGTCCCAAGGGAACCCTACAAACTGACATCAGGAACCTGGGCTGGACACTTTTCTTTCCCAGGGAAAAGGGCCGGTCTTTGTCTCCAGGGGCTGTGGCCCTGAGTGGCCGGCTGCCTGCAAAATATCCGAACGGACGAGGATATGTCCCAGACCCAACCTGCCCCCACCTCAAACCTGTGCTGCCCTGACAGTCCCAAGGGAACCCTACAAACTGACATCAGGAACCTGGGCTGGCCACTTTTCTTTCCCAGGGAAAAGGGCCGGTCTTTGTCTCCAGGGGCTGTGGCCCTGAGTGGCCGGCTGCCTGCAAAATATCCGAACGGACGAGGATATCTCCCAGACCCAACCTGCCCCCACCTCAAACCTGTGCTGCCCTGACAGTCCCAAGGGAACCCTACAAACTGACATCAGGAACCTGGGCTGGACACTTTTCTTTCCCAGGGAAAAGGGCCGGTCTTTGTCTCCAGGGGCTGTGGCCCTGAGTGGCCGGCTGCCTGCAAAATATCCGAACGGACGAGGATATGTCCCAGACCCAACCTGCCCCCACGTCAAACCTGTGCTGCCCTGACAGTCCCGAGGGAACCCTACAAACTGACATCAGGAACCTGGGCTTGCAATTTGTCTTTCCCAGGGAAAAGGGCCGGTCTTTGTCTCCAGGGGCCTGTGGCCCTGAGTGGCCGGCTGCCTGCAAAATATCCGAACGGACGAGGATATGTCCCAGACCCAACCTGCCCCCACCTCAAACCTGTGCTGCCCTGACAGTCCCAAGGGAACCCTACAAACTGACATCAGGAACCTGGGCTGGACCCTTTTCTTTCCCAGGGAAAAGGGCCGGTCTTTGTCTCCAGGGGCTGTGGCCCTGAGTGGCCGGCTGCCTGCAAAATATCCGAACGGACGAGGATATGTCCCAGACCCAACCTGCCCCCACCTCAAACCTGTGCTGCCCTGACAGTCCCAAGGGAACCCTACAAACTGACATCAGGAACCTGGGATGGACACTTTTCTTTCCCAGGGAAAAGGGCCGGTCTTTGTCTCCAGGGGCTGTGGCCCTGAGTGGCCGGCTGCCTGCAAAATATCCGAACGGACGAGGATATGTCCCAGACCCAACCTGCCCCCACCTCAAACCTGTGCTGCCCTGACAGTCCCAAGGGAACCCTACAAACTGACATCAGGAACCTGGGCTGGACACTTTTCTTTCCCAGGGAAAAGGGCCGGTCTTTGTCTCCAGGGGCTGTGGCCCTGAGTGGCCGGCTGCCTGCAAAATATCCGAACGGACGAGGATATGTCCCAGACCCAACCTGCCCCCACCTCAAACCTGTGCTGCCCTGACAGTCCCAAGGGAACCCTACAAACTGACATCAGGAACCTGGGCTTGCAACTTGTCTTTCCCAGGGAAAAGGGCAGGTCTTTGTCTCCAGGCGCCTGTGGCCCTGAGTGGCCGGCTGCCTGCAAAATATCCGAACGGACGAGGATATGTCCCAGACCCAACCTGCCCCCACCTCAAACCTGTGCTGCCCTGACAGTCCCAAGGGAACCCTACAAACTGACATCAGGAACCTGGGCTTGCAATTTGTCTTTCCAAGGGAAAAGGGCCGGTCTTTGTCTCCAGGGGCCTGTGGCCCTGAGTGGCCGGCTGCCTGCAAAATATCCGAACGGACGAGGATATGTCCCAGACCCAACCTGCCCCCACCTCAAACCTGTGCTGCCCTGACAGTCCCAAGGGAACCCTACAAACTGACATCAGGAACCTGGGCTGGACCCTTTTCTTTCCCAGGGAAAAGGGCCGGTCTTTGTCTCCAGGGGCTGTGGCCCTGAGTGGCCGGCTGCCTGCAAAATATCCGAACGGACGAGGATATGTCCCAGACCAAACCTGCCCCCACCTCAAACCTGTGCTGCCCTGACAGTCCCAAGGGAACCCTACAAACTGACATCAGGAACCTGGGCTGGCCACTTTTCTTTCCCAGGGAAAAAGGCTGCTCTTTGTCTCCAGGGGCCTGTGGCCCTGAGTGGCCGGCTGCCTGCAAAATATCCGAACGGACGAGGATATGTCCCAGACCCAACCTGCCCCCACCTCAAACCTGTGCTGCCCTGACAGTCCCAAGGGAACCCTACAAACTGACATCAGGAACCTGGGCTGGACACTTTTCTTTCCCAGGGAAAAGGGCCGGTCTTTGTCTCCAGGGGCTGTGGCCCTGAGTGGCCGGCTGCCTGCAAAATATCCGAACGGACGAGGATATCTCCCAGACCCAACCTGCCCCCACCTCAAACCTATGCTGCCCTGACAGTCCCAAGGGAATCCTACAAACTTACATCAGGAACCTGGGCTGGACACTTTTCTTTCCCAGGGAAAAGGGCCGGTCTTTGTCTCCAGGGGCTGTGGCCCTGAGTGGCCGGCTGCCTGCAAAATATCCGAACGGACGAGGATATGTCCCAGACCCAACCTGCCCCCACCTCAAACCTGTGCTGCCCTGACAGTCCCAAGGGAACCCTACAAACTGACATCAGGAACCTGGGCTGGCCACTTTTCTTTCCCAGGGAAAAGGGCCGGTCTTTGTCTCCAGGGGCTGTGGCCCTGAGTGGCCGGCTGCCTGCAAAATATCCGAACGGACGAGGATATGTCCCAGACCCAACCTGCCCCCACCTCAAACCTGTGCTGCCCTGACAGTCCCAAGGGAACCCTACAAACTGACATCAGGAACCTGGGCTGGCCACTTTTCTTTCCCAGGGAAAAAGGCTGCTCTTTGTCTCCAGGGGCCTGTGGCCCTGAGTGGCCGGCTGCCTGCAAAATATCCGAACGGACGAGGATATGCAGACCCAACCTGCCCCCACCTCAAACCTGTGCTGCCCTGACAGTCCCAAGGGAACCCTACAAACTGACATCAGGAAACATTGGCTTGCAACTTGTCTTTCCCAGGGAAAAGGGCTGGTCTTTGTCTCCAGGCGCCTGTGGCCCTGAGTGGCCGGCTGCCTGCAAAATATCCGAACGGACGAGGATATGTCCCAGACCCAACCTGCCCCCACCTCAAACCTGTGCTGCCCTGACAGTCCCAAGGGAACCCTACAAACTGACATCAGGAACCTGGGCTGGCCACTTTTCTTTCCCAGGGAAAAGGGCCGGTCTTTGTCTCCAGGGGCTGTGGCCCTGAGTGGCCGGCTGCCTGCAAAATATCCGAACGGACGAGGATATCTCCCAGACCCAACCTGCCCCCACCTCAAACCTGTGCTGCCCTGACAGTCCCAAGGGAACCCTACAAACTGACATCAGGAACCTGGGATGGACACTTTTCTTTCCCAGGGAAAGCGACGGTCTTTGTCTCCAGGGGCTGTGGCCCTGAGTGGCCGGCTGCCTGCAAAATATCCGAACGGACGAGCATATGTCCCAGACCCAACCTGCCCCCACCTCAAACCTGTGCTGCCCTGACAGTCCCAAGGGAACCCTACAAACTGACATCAGGAACCTGGGCTGGACACTTTTCTTTCCCAGGGAAAAGGGCCGGTCTTTTCTCCAGGGGCTGTGGCCCTGAGTGGCCGGCTGCCTGCAAAATATCCGAACGGACGAGGATATGTCCCAGACCCAACCTGCCCCCACCTCAAACCTGTGCTGCCCTGACAGTCCCAAGGGAACCCTACAAACTGACATCAGGAACCTGGGCTGGACACTTTTCTTTCCCAGGCAAAAGGGCCGGTCTTTGTCTCCAGGGGCTGTGGCCCTGAGTGGCCGGCTGCCTGCAAAATATCCGAACGGACGAGGATATGTCCCAGACCCAACCTGCCCCCACCTCAAACCTGTGCTGCCCTGACAGTCCCAAGGGAACCCTACAAACTGACATCAGGAACCTGGGCTGGACACTTTTCTTTCCCAGGGAAAAGGGCCGGTCTTTGTCTCCAGGGGCTGTGGCCCTGAGTGGCCGGCTGCCTGCAAAATATCCGAACGGACGAGGATATGTCCCAGACCCAACCTGCCCCCACCTCAAACCTGTGCTGCCCTGACAGTCCCAAGGGAGCCCTACAAACTGACATCAGGAACCTGGGCTGGCCACTTTTCTTTCCCAGGGAAAAAGGCTGCTCTTTGTCTCCAGGGGCCTGTGGCCCTGAGTGGCCGGCTGCCTGCAAAATATCCGAACGGACGAGGATATGTCCCAGACCCAACCTGCCCCCACCTCAAACCTGTGCTGCCCTGACAGTCCCAAGGGAACCCTACAAACTGACATCAGGAACCTGGGCTGGACACTTTTCTTTCCCAGGGAAAAGGGCCGGTCTTTGTCTCCAGGGGCCTGTGGCCCTGAGTGGCCGGCTGCCTGCAAAATATCCGAACGGACGAGGATATGTCCCAGACCCAACCTGCCCCCACCTCAAACCTGTGCTGCCCTGACAGTCCCAAGGGAACCCTACAAACTGACATCAGGAACCTGGGCTGGACTCTTTTCTTTCCCAGGGAAAAGGGCTGGTCTTTGTCTCCAGGCGCCTGTGGCCCTGAGTGGCCGGCTGCCTGCAAAATATCCGAACGGACGAGGATATCTCCCAGACCCAACCTGCCCCCACCTCAAACCTGTGCTGCCCTGACAGTCCCAAGGGAACCCTACAAACTGACATCAGGAACCTGGGCTGGACTCTTTTCTTTACAAGGGAAAAGGGCCGGTCTTTGTCTCCAGGGGCTGTGGCCCTGAGTGGCCGGCTGCCTGCAAAATATCCGAACGGACGAGGATATCTCCCAGACCCAACCTGCCCCCACCTCAAACCTGTGCTGCCCTGACAGTCCCAAGGGAACCCTACAAACTGACATCAGGAACCTGGGCTGGACACTTTTCTTTCCCAGGGAAAAAGGCTGCTCTTTGTCTCCAGGGGCCTGTGGCCCTGAGTGGCCGGCTGCCTGCAAAATATCCGAACGGACGAGGATATGTCCCAGACCCAACCTGCCCCCACCTCAAACCTGTGCTGCCCTGACAGTCCCAAGGGAACCCTACAAACTGACATCAGGAACCTGGGCTGGCCACTTTTCTTTCCCAGGGAAAAGGGCCGGTCTTTGTCTCCAGGGGCTGTGGCCCTGAGTGGCCGGCTGCCTGCAAAATATCCGAACGGACGAGGATATGTCCCAGACCCAACCTGCCCCCACCTCAAACCTGTGCTGCCCTGACAGTCCCAAGGGAACCCTACAAACTGACATCAGGAACCTGGGCTTGCAACTTGTCTTTCCCAGGGAAAAGGGCTGGTCTTTGTCTCCAGGCGCCTGTGGCCCTGAGTGGCCGGCTGCCTGCAAAATATCCGAACGGACGAGGATATGTCCCAGACCCAACCTGCCCCCACCTCAAACCTGTGCTGCCCTGACAGTCCCAAGGGAGCCCTACAAACTGACATCAGGAACCTGGGCAGGACTCTTTTCTTTCCCAGGGAAAGCGATGGTCTTTGTCTCCAGGGGCTGTGGCCCTGAGTGGCCGGCTGCCTGCAAAATATCCGAACGGACGAGGATATGTCCCAGACCCAACCTGCCCCCACCTCAAACCTGTGCTGCCCTGACAGTCCCAAGGGAACCCTACAAACTGACATCAGGAACCTGGGCTGGACACTTTTCTTTCCCAGGCAAAAGGGCCGGTCTTTGTCTCCAGGGGCTGTGGCCCTGAGTGGCCGGCTGCCTGCAAAATATCCGAACGGACGAGGATATGTCCCAGACCCAACCTGCCCCCACCTCAAACCTGTGCTGCCCTGACAGTCCCAAGGGAACCCTACAAACTGACATCAGGAACCTGGGCTGGACACTTTTCTTTCCCAGGGAAAAGGGCCGGTCTTTGTCTCCAGGGGCTGTGGCCCTGAGTGGCCGGCTGCCTGCAAAATATCCGAACGGACGAGGATATGTCCCAGACCCAACCTGCCCCCACCTCAAACCTGTGCTGCCCTGACAGTCCCAAGGGAACCCTACAAACTGACATCAGGAACCTGGGCTGGCCACTTTTCTTTCCCAGGGAAAAAGGCTGCTCTTTGTCTCCAGGGGCCTGTGGCCCTGAGTGGCCGGCTGCCTGCAAAATATCCGAACGGACGAGGATATGTCCCAGACCCATCCTGCCCCCACCTCAAACCTGTGCTGCCCTGACAGTCCCAAGGGAACCCTACAAACTGACATCAGGAACCTGGGCTGGCCACTTTTCTTTCCCAGGGAAAAAGGCTGCTCTTTGTCTCCAGGGGCCTGTGGCCCTGAGTGGCCGGCTGCCTACAAAAAAACCCGAACGGACGAGGATATCTCCCAGACCCAACCTGCCCCCACCTCAAACCTGTGCTGCCCTGACAGTCCCAAGGGAACCCTACAAACTGACATCAGGAACCTGGGCTGGACACTTTTCTTTCCCAGGGAAAAGGGCTGGTCTTTGTCTCCAGGCGCCTGTGGCCCTGAGTGGCCGGCTGCCTGCAAAATATCCGAACGGACGAGGATATGTCCCAGACCCAACCTGCCCCCACCTCAAACCTGTGCTGCCCTGACAGTCCCAAGGGAACCCTACAAACTGACATCAGGAACCTGGGCTGGCCACTTTTCTTTCCCAGGGAAAAGGGCCGGTCTTTGTCTCCAGGGGCTGTGGCCCTGAGTGGCCGGCTGCCTGCAAAATATCCGAACGGACGAGGATATGTCCCAGACCCAACCTGCCCCCACCTCAAACCTGTGCTGCCCTGACAGTCCCAAGGGAACCCTACAAACTGACATCAGGAACCTGGGCTGGACTCTTTTCTTTACAAGGGAAAAGGGCCGGTCTTTGTCTCCAGGGGCTGTGGCCCTGAGTGGCCGGCTGCCTGCAAAATATCCGAACGGACGAGGATATGTCCCAGACCCAACCTGCCCCCACCTCAAACCTGTGCTGCCCTGACAGTCCCAAGGGAACCCTACAAACTGACATCAGGAACCTGGGCTGGACACTTTTCTTTCCCAGGGAAAAAGGCTGCTCTTTGTCTCCAGGCGCCTGTGGCCCTGAGTGGCCGGCTGCCTGCAAAATATCCGAACGGACGAGGATATGTCCCAGACCCAACCTGCCCCCACCTCAAACCTGTGCTGCCCTGACAGTCCCAAGGGAACCCTACAAACTGACATCAGGAACCTGGGCTGGCCACTTTTCTTTCCCAGGGAAAAGGGCCGGTCTTTGTCTCCAGGGGCTGTGGCCCTGAGTGGCCGGCTGCCTGCAAAATATCCGAACGGACGAGGATATGTCCCAGACCCAACCTGCCCCCACCTCAAACCTGTGCTGCCCTGACAGTCCCAAGGGAACCCTACAAACTGACATCAGGAACCTGGGCTGGACACTTTTCTTTCACAGGGAAAAGGGCCGGTCTTTGTCTCCAGGGGCTGTGGCCCTGAGTGGCCGGCTGCCTGCAAAATATCCGAACGGACGAGGATATGTCCCAGACCCAACCTGCCCCCACCTCAAACCTGTGCTGCCCTGACAGTCCCAAGGGAACCCTACAAACTGACATCAGGAACCTGGGCTGGACTCTTTTCTTTCCCAGGGAAAAGGGCCGGTCTTTGTCTCCAGGGGCTGTGGCCCTGAGTGGCCGGCTGCCTGCAAAATATCCGAACGGACGAGGATATGTCCCAGACCCAACCTGCCCCCACCTCAAACCTGTGCTGCCCTGACAGTCCCAAGGGAACCCTACAAACTGACATCAGGAACCTGGGCTGGACACTTTTCTTTCCCAGGCAAAAGGGCCGGTCTTTGTCTCCAGGCGCCTGTGGCCCTGAGTGGCCGGCTGCCTGCAAAATATCCGAACGGACGAGGATATGTCCCAGACCCAACCTGCCCCCCACCTCAAACCTGTGCTGCCCTGACAGTCCCAAGGGAACCCTACAAACTGACATCAGGAACCTGGGCTGGCCACTTTTCTTTCCCAGGGAAAAAGGCTGCTCTTTGTCTCCAGGGGCCTGTGGCCCTGAGTGGCCGGCTGCCTGCAAAATATCCGAACGGACGAGGATATCTCCCAGACCCAACCTGCCCCCACCTCAAACCTGTGCTGCCCTGACAGTCCCAAGGGAACCCTACAAACTGACATCAGGAACCTGGGCTGGACTCTTTTCTTTCCCAGGGAAAAGGGCTGGTCTTTGTCTCCAGGCGCCTGTGGCCCTGAGTGGCCGGCTGCCTGCAAAATATCCGAACGGACGAGGATATGTCCCAGACCCAACCTGCCCCCACCTCAAACCTGTGCTGCCCTGACAGTCCCAAGGGAACCCTACAAACTGACATCAGGAACCTGGGCTGGCCACTTTTCTTTCCCAGGGAAAAGGGCCGGTCTTTGTCTCCAGGGGCTGTGGCCCTGAGTGGCCGGCTGCCTGCAAAATATCCGAACGGACGAGGATATGTCCCAGACCCAACCTGCCCCCACCTCAAACCTGTGCTGCCCTGACAGTCCCAAGGGAGCCCTACAAACTGACATCAGGAACCTGGGCTGGACTCTTTTCTTTACAAGGGAAAAGGGCCGGTCTTTGTCTCCAGGGGCTGTGGCCCTGAGTGGCCGGCTGCCTGCAAAATATCCGAACGGACAAGGATATGTCCCAGACCCAACCTGCCCCCACCTCAAACCTGTGCTGCCTGGACAGTCCCAAGGGAACCCTACAAACTGACATCAGGAACCTGGGCTGGACACTTTTCTTTCCCAGGGAAAGCGACGGTCTTTGTCTCCAGGGGCTGTGGCCCTGAGTGGCCGGCTGCCTGCAAAATATCCGAACGGACGAGGATATGTCCCAGACCCAACCTGCCCCCACCTCAAACCTGTGCTGCCCTGACAGTCCCAAGGGAACCCTACAAACTGACATCAGGAACCTGGGCTGGACACTTTTCTTTCCCAGGGAAAAGGGCCGGTCTTTGTCTCCAGGGGCTGTGGCCCTGAGTGGCCGGCTGCCTGCAAAATATCCGAACGGACGAGGATATGTCCCAGACCCAACCTGCCCCCACCTCAAACCTGTGCTGCCCTGACAGTCCCAAGGGAACCCTACAAACTGACATCAGGAACCTGGGCTGGACTCTTTTCTTTCCCAGGGAAAAGGGCCGGTCTTTGTCTCCAGGGGCTGTGGCCCTGAGTGGCCGGCTGCCTGCAAAATATCCGAACGGACGAGGATATCTCCCAGACCCAACCTGCCCCCACCTCAAACCTGTGCTGCCCTGACAGTCCCAAGGGAACCCTACAAACTGACATCAGGAACCTGGGCTGGCCACTTTTCTTTCCCAGGGAAAAGGGCCGGTCTTTGTCTCCAGGGGCTGTGGCCCTGAGTGGCCGGCTGCCTGCAAAATATCCGAACGGATGAGGATATGTCCCAGACCCAACCTGCCCCCACCTCAAACCTGTGCTGCCCTGACAGTCCCAAGGGAACCCTACAAACTGACATCAGGAACCTGGGCTGGCCACTTTTCTTTCCCAGGGAAAAGGGCTGGTCTTTGTCTCCAGGTGCCTGTGGCCCTGAGTGGCCGGCTGCCTGCAAAATATCCGAACGGACGAGGATATGTCCCAGACCCAACCTGCCCCCACCTCAAACCTGTGCTGCCCTGACAGTCCCAAGGGAACCCTACAAACTGACATCAGGAACCTGGGCTGGCCACTTTTCTTTCCCAGGGAAAAAGGCTGCTCTTTGTCTCCAGGGGCTGTGGCCCTGAGTGGCCGGCTGCCTGCAAAATATCCGAACGGACGAGGATATGTCCCAGACCCAACCTGCCCCCACCTCAAACCTGTGCTGCCCTGACAGTCCCAAGGGAACCCTACAAACTGACATCAGGAACCTGGGCTGGACTCTTTTCTTTCCCAGGGAAAAGGGCCGGTCTTTGTCTCCAGGGGCCTGTGGCCCTGAGTGGCCGGCTGCCTGCAAAATATCCGAACGGACGAGGATATGTCCCAGACCCAACCTGCCCCCACCTCAAACCTGTGCTGCCCTGACAGTCCCAAGGGAACCCTACAAACTGACATCAGGAACCTGGGCTGGACACTTTTCTTTCCCAGGGAAAAGGGCCGGTCTTTGTCTCCAGGGGCTGTGGCCGGCTGAGTGGCCCTGAGTGGCCGGCTGCCTGCAAAATATCCGAACGGACGAGGATATGTCCCAGACCCAACCTGCCCCCACCTCAAACCTGTGCTGCCCTGACAGTCCCAAGGGAACCCTACAAACTGACATCAGGAACCTGGGCTGGACACTTTTCTTTCCCAGGGAAAGCGTCGGTCTTTGTCTCCAGGGGCTGTGGCCCTGAGTGGCCGGCTGCCTGCAAAATATCCGAACGGACGAGGATATGTCCCAGACCCAACCTGCCCCCACCTCAAACCTGTGCTGCCCTGACAGTCCCAAGGGAACCCTACAAACTGACATCAGGAACCTGGGCTGGACACTTTTCTTTCCCAGGCAAAAGGGCCGGTCTTTGTCTCCAGGCGCCTGTGGCCCTGAGTGGCCGGCTGCCTGCAAAATATCCGAACGGACGAGGATATGTCCCAGACCCAACCTGCCCCCACCTCAAACCTGTGCTGCCCTGACAGTCCCAAGGGAACCCTACAAACTGACATCAGGAACCTGGGCTGGCCACTTTTCTTTCCCAGGGAAAAAGGCTGCTCTTTGTCTCCAGGGGCCTGTGGCCCTGAGTGGCCGGCTGCCTGCAAAATATCCGAACGGACGAGGATATCTCCCAGACCCAACCTGCCCCCACCTCAAACCTGTGCTGCCCTGACAGTCCCAAGGGAACCCTACAAACTGACATCAGGAAACATTGGCTTGCAACTTGTCTTTCCCAGGGAAAAGGGCTGGTCTTTGTCTCCAGCGGCTGTGGCCCTGAGTGGCCGGCTGCCTGCAAAATATCCGAACGGACGAGGATATGTCCCAGACCCAACCTGCCCCCACCTCAAACCTGTGCTGCCCTGACAGTCCCAAGGGAACCCTACAAACTGACATCAGGAACCTGGGCTGGCCACTTTTCTTTCCCAGGGAAAAGGGCTGGTCTTTGTCTCCAGGCGCCTGTGGCCCTGAGTGGCCGGCTGCCTGCAAAATATCCGAACGGACGAGGATATGTCCCAGACCCAACCTGCCCCCACCTCAAACCTGTGCTGCCCTGACAGTCCCAAGGGAACCCTACAAACTGACATCAGGAACCTGGGCTGGACACTTTTCTTTCCCAGGGAAAAGGGCCGGTCTTTGTCTCCAGGGGCTGTGGCCCTGAGTGGCCGGCTGCCTGCAAAATATCCGAACGGACGAGGATATGTCCCAGACCCAACCTGCCCCCACCTCAAACCTGTGCTGCCCTGACAGTCCCAAGGGAGCCCTACAAACTGACATCAGGAACCTGGGCTGGACTCTTTTCTTTACAAGGGAAAAGGGCCGGTCTTTGTCTCCAGGGGCTGTGGCCCTGAGTGGCCGGCTGCCTGCAAAATATCCGAACGGACAAGGATATGTCCCAGACCCAACCTGCCCCCACCTCAAACCTGTGCTGCCTGGACAGTCCCAAGGGAACCCTACAAACTGACATCAGGAACCTGGGCTGGACACTTTTCTTTCCCAGGGAAAGCGTCGGTCTTTGTCTCCAGGGGCTGTGGCCCTGAGTGGCCAGCTGCCTGCAAAATATCCGAACGGACGAGGATATGTCCCAGACCCAACCTGCCCCCACCTCAAACCTGTGCTGCCCTGACAGTCCCAAGGGAACCCTACAAACTGACATCAGGAACCTGGGCTGGACTCTTTTCTTTCCCAGGGAAAAGGGCTGGTCTTTGTCTCCAGGCGCCTGTGGCCCTGAGTGGCCGGCTGCCTGCAAAATATCCGAACGGACGAGGATATGTCCCAGACCCAACCTGCCCCCACCTCAAACCTGTGCTGCCCTGACAGTCCCAAGGGAACCCTACAAACTGACATCAGGAACCTGGGCTGGCCACTTTTCTTTCCCAGGGAAAAAGGCTGCTCTTTGTCTCCAGGGGCCTGTGGCCCTGAGTGGCCGGCTGCCTGCAAAATATCCGAACGGACGAGGATATCTCCCAGACCCAACCTGC
This sequence comes from Anomalospiza imberbis, assembly GCF_031753505.1. NCBI lineage: Eukaryota > Metazoa > Chordata > Aves > Passeriformes > Viduidae > Anomalospiza > Anomalospiza imberbis. The sequence goes on along the minus strand of NW_027100471.1, from coordinate 30,106 downwards.
CCCCACCTCAAACCTGTGCTACCCTGACAGTCCCAAGGGAACCCTACAAACTGACATCAGGAACCTGGGCTGGACACTTTTCTTTCCCAGGGAAAAGGGCTGGTCTTTGTCTCCAGGCGCCTGTGGCCCTGAGTGGCCGGCTGCCTGCAAAATATCCGAACGGACGAGGATATGTCCCAGACCCAACCTGCCCCCACCTCAAACCTGTGCTGCCCTGACAGTCCCAAGGGAACCCTACAAACTGACATCAGGAACCTGGGCTGGCCACTTTTCTTTCCCAGGGAAAAGGGCCGGTCTTTGTCTCCAGGGGCTGTGGCCCTGAGTGGCCGGCTGCCTGCAAAATATCCGAACGGACGAGGATATGTCCCAGACCCAACCTGCCCCCACCTCAAACCTGTGCTGCCCTGACAGTCCCAAGGGAACCCTACAAACTGACATCAGGAACCTGGGCTGGACTCTTTTCTTTACAAGGGAAAAGGGCCGGTCTTTGTCTCCAGGGGCTGTGGCCCTGAGTGGCCGGCTGCCTGCAAAATATCCGAACGGACGAGGATATGTCCCAGACCCAACCTGCCCCCACCTCAAACCTGTGCTGCCCTGACAGTCCCAAGGGAACCCTACAAACTGACATCAGGAACCTGGGCTGGACACTTTTCTTTCCCAGGCAAAAGGGCCGGTCTTTGTCTCCAGGGGCTGTGGCCCTGAGTGGCCGGCTGCCTGCAAAATATCCGAACGGACGAGGATATGTCCCAGACCCAACCTGCCCCCACCTCAAACCTGTGCTGCCCTGACAGTCCCAAGGGAACCCTACAAACTGACATCAGGAACCTGGGCTGGACACTTTTCTTTCCCAGGCAAAAGGGCCGGTCTTTGTCTCCAGGCGCCTGTGGCCCTGAGTGGCCGGCTGCCTGCAAAATATCCGAACGGACGAGGATATGTCCCAGACCCAACCTGCCCCCACCTCAAACCTGTGCTGGCCTGACAGTCCCAAGGGAACCCTACAAACTGACATCAGGAACCTGGGCTGGCCACTTTTCTTTCCCAGGGAAAAAGGCTGCTCTTTGTCTCCAGGGGCCTGTGGCCCTGAGTGGCCGGCTGCCTGCAAAATATCCGAACGGACGAGGATATGTCCCAGACCCAACCTGCCCCCACCTCAAACCTGTGCTGCCCTGACAGTCCCAAGGGAACCCTACAAACTGACATCAGGAACCTGGGCTGGACTCTTTTCTTTCCCAGGGAAAAGGGCTGGTCTTTGTCTCCAGGCGCCTGTGGCCCTGAGTGGCCGGCTGCCTGCAAAATATCCGAACGGACGAGGATATGTCCCAGACCCAACCTGCCCCCACCTCAAACCTGTGCTGCCCTGACAGTCCCAAGGGAACCCTACAAACTGACATCAGGAACCTGGGCTGGCCACTTTTCTTTCCCAGGGAAAAGGGCCGGTCTTTGTCTCCAGGGGCTGTGGCCCTGAGTGGCCGGCTGCCTGCAAAATATCCGAACGGACGAGGATATGTCCCAGACCCAACCTGCCCCCACCTCAAACCTGTGCTGCCCTGACAGTCCCAAGGGAGCCCTACAAACTGACATCAGGAACCTGGGCTGGACTCTTTTCTTTACAAGGGAAAAGGGCCGGTCTTTGTCTCCAGGGGCTGTGGCCCTGAGTGGCCGGCTGCCTGCAAAATATCCGAACGGACAAGGATATGTCCCAGACCCAACCTGCCCCCACCTCAAACCTGTGCTGCCTGGACAGTCCCAAGGGAACCCTACAAACTGACATCAGGAACCTGGGCTGGACACTTTTCTTTCCCAGGGAAAGCGACGGTCTTTGTCTCCAGGGGCTGTGGCCCTGAGTGGCCGGCTGCCTGCAAAATATCCGAACGGACGAGGATATGTCCCAGACCCAACCTGCCCCCACCTCAAACCTGTGCTGCCCTGACAGTCCCAAGGGAACCCTACAAACTGACATCAGGAACCTGGGCTGGCCACTTTTCTTTCCCAGGGAAAAGGGCCGGTCTTTGTCTCCAGGGGCTGTGGCCCTGAGTGGCCGGCTGCCTGCAAAATATCCGAACGGACGAGGATATGTCCCAGACCCAACCTGCCCCCACCTCAAACCTGTGCTGCCCTGACAGTCCCAAGGGAACCCTACAAACTGACATCAGGAACCTGGGCTGGACTCTTTTCTTTCCCAGGGAAAAGGGCCGGTCTTTGTCTCCAGGGGCTGTGGCCCTGAGTGGCCGGCTGCCTGCAAAATATCCGAACGGACGAGGATATGTCCCAGACCCAACCTGCCCCCACCTCAAACCTGTGCTGCCCTGACAGTCCCAAGGGAACCCTACAAACTGACATCAGGAACCTGGGCTGGCCACTTTTCTTTCCCAGGGAAAAGGGCCGGTCTTTGTCTCCAGGGGCTGTGGCCCTGAGTGGCCGGCTGCCTGCAAAATATCCGAACGGATGAGGATATGTCCCAGACCCAACCTGCCCCCACCTCAAACCTGTGCTGCCCTGACAGTCCCAAGGGAACCCTACAAACTGACATCAGGAACCTGGGCTGGCCACTTTTCTTTCCCAGGGAAAAAGGCTGCTCTTTGTCTCCAGGGGCTGTGGCCCTGAGTGGCCGGCTGCCTGCAAAATATCCGAACGGACGAGGATATGTCCCAGACCCAACCTGCCCCCACCTCAAACCTGTGCTGCCCTGACAGTCCCAAGGGAACCCTACAAACTGACATCAGGAACCTGGGCTGGCCACTTTTCTTTCCCAGGGAAAAGGGCCGGTCTTTGTCTCCAGGGGCCTGTGGCCCTGAGTGGCCGGCTGCCTGCAAAATATCCGAACGGACGAGGATATGTCCCAGACCCAACCTGCCCCCACCTCAAACCTGTGCTGCCCTGACAGTCCCAAGGGAACCCTACAAACTGACATCAGGAACCTGGGATGGACACTTTTCTTTCCCAGGGAAAAGGGCCGGTCTTTGTCTCCAGGGGCTGTGGCCGGCTGAGTGGCCCTGAGTGGCCGGCTGCCTGCAAAATATCCGAACGGACGAGGATATGTCCCAGACCCAACCTGCCCCCACCTCAAACCTGTGCTGCCCTGACAGTCCCAAGGGAACCCTACAAACTGACATCAGGAACCTGGGCTGGACACTTTTCTTTCCCAGGCAAAAGGGCCGGTCTTTGTCTCCAGGCGCCTGTGGCCCTGAGTGGCCGGCTGCCTGCAAAATATCCGAACGGACGAGGATATGTCCCAGACCCAACCTGCCCCCACCTCAAACCTGTGCTGCCCTGACAGTCCCAAGGGAACCCTACAAACTGACATCAGGAACCTGGGCTGGACACTTTTCTTTCCCAGGGAAAAGGGCCGGTCTTTGTCTCCAGGGGCCTGTGGCCCTGAGTGGCCGGCTGCCTGCAAAATATCCGAACGGACGAGGATATGTCCCAGACCCAACCTGCCCCCACCTCAAACCTGTGCTGCCCTGACAGTCCCAAGGGAACCCTACAAACTGACATCAGGAACCTGGGATGGACACTTTTCTTTCCCAGGGAAAAGGGCCGGTCTTTGTCTCCAGGGGCTGTGGCCGGCTGAGTGGCCCTGAGTGGCCGGCTGCCTGCAAAATATCCGAACGGACGAGGATATGTCCCAGACCCAACCTGCCCCCACCTCAAACCTGTGCTGCCCTGACAGTCCCAAGGGAACCCTACAAACTGACATCAGGAACCTGGGCTGGCCACTTTTCTTTCCCAGGGAAAAGGGCCGGTCTTTGTCTCCAGGCGCCTGTGGCCCTGAGTGGCCGGCTGCCTGCAAAATATCCGAACGGACGAGGATATGTCCCAGACCCAACCTGCCCCCACCTCAAACCTGTGCTGCCCTGACAGTCCCAAGGGAGCCCTACAAACTGACATCAGGAACCTGGGCTGGACACTTTTCTTTCCCAGGGAAAGCGTCGGTCTTTGTCTCCAGGGGCTGTGGCCCTGAGTGGCCAGCTGCCTGCAAAATATCCGAACGGACGAGGATATGTCCCAGACCCAACCTGCCCCCACCTCAAACCTGTGCTGCCCTGACAGTCCCAAGGGAACCCTACAAACTGACATCAGGAACCTGGGCTGGACACTTTTCTTTCCCAGGGAAAGCGTCGGTCTTTGTCTCCAGGGGCTGTGGCCCTGAGTGGCCGGCTGCCTGCAAAATATCCGAACGGACGAGGATATGTCCCAGACCCAACCTGCCCCCACCTCAAACCTGTGCTGCCCTGACAGTCCCAAGGGAACCCTACAAACTGACATCAGGAACCTGGGCTGGACACTTTTCTTTCCCAGGGAAAAGGGCCGGTCTTTGTCTCCAGGGGCTGTGGCCCTGAGTGGCCGGCTGCCTGCAAAATATCCGAACGGACGAGGATATGTCCCAGACCCAACCTGCCCCCACCTCAAACCTGTGCTGCCCTGACAGTCCCAAGGGAACCCTACAAACTGACATCAGGAACCTGGGCTGGCCACTTTTCTTTCCCAGGGAAAAGGGCCGGTCTTTGTCTCCAGGGGCTGTGGCCCTGAGTGGCCGGCTGCCTGCAAAATATCCGAACGGACGAGGATATGTCCCAGACCCAACCTGCCCCCACCTCAAACCTGTGCTGCCCTGACAGTCCCAAGGGAACCCTACAAACTGACATCAGGAACCTGGGCTGGACTCTTTTCTTTACAAGGGAAAAGGGCCGGTCTTTGTCTCCAGGGGCTGTGGCCCTGAGTGGCCGGCTGCCTGCAAAATATCCGAACGGACGAGGATATCTCCCAGACCCAACCTGCCCCCACCTCAAACCTGTGCTGCCCTGACAGTCCCAAGGGAACCCTACAAACTGACATCAGGAACCTGGGCTGGACACTTTTCTTTCCCAGGGAAAAAGGCTGCTCTTTGTCTCCAGGGGCCTGTGGCCCTGAGTGGCCGGCTGCCTGCAAAATATCCGAACGGACGAGGATATGTCCCAGACCCAACCTGCCCCCACCTCAAACCTGTGCTGCCCTGACAGTCCCAAGGGAACCCTACAAACTGACATCAGGAACCTGGGCTGGCCACTTTTCTTTCCCAGGGAAAAGGGCCGGTCTTTGTCTCCAGGGGCTGTGGCCCTGAGTGGCCGGCTGCCTGCAAAATATCCGAACGGACGAGGATATGTCCCAGACCCAACCTGCCCCCACCTCAAACCTGTGCTGCCCTGACAGTCCCAAGGGAACCCTACAAACTGACATCAGGAACCTGGGCTGGACTCTTTTCTTTCCCAGGGAAAAGGGCCGGTCTTTGTCTCCAGGGGCTGTGGCCCTGAGTGGCCGGCTGCCTGCAAAATATCCGAACGGACGAGGATATCTCCCAGACCCAACCTGCCCCCACCTCAAACCTGTGCTGCCCTGACAGTCCCAAGGGAACCCTACAAACTGACATCAGGAACCTGGGCTGGACACTTTTCTTTCCCAGGCAAAAGGGCCGGTCTTTGTCTCCAGGCGCCTGTGGCCCTGAGTGGCCGGCTGCCTGCAAAATATCCGAACGGACGAGGATATGTCCCAGACCCAACCTGCCCCCACCTCAAACCTGTGCTGCCCTGACAGTCCCAAGGGAACCCTACAAACTGACATCAGGAACCTGGGATGGACACTTTTCTTTCCCAGGGAAAAGGGCCGGTCTTTGTCTCCAGGGGCTGTGGCCGGCTGAGTGGCCCTGAGTGGCCGGCTGCCTGCAAAATATCCGAACGGACGAGGATATCTCCCAGACCCAACCTGCCCCCACCTCAAACCTGTGCTGCCCTGACAGTCCCAAGGGAACCCTACAAACTGACATCAGGAAACATTGGCTTGCAACTTGTCTTTCCCAGGGAAAAGGGCTGGTCTTTGTCTCCAGGGGCTGTGGCCCTGAGTGGCCGGCTGCCTGCAAAATATCCGAACGGACGAGGATATGTCCCAGACCCAACCTGCCCCCACCTCAAACCTGTGCTGCCCTGACAGTCCCAAGGGAACCCTACAAACTGACATCAGGAACCTGGGCTGGACTCTTTTCTTTCCCAGGGAAAAGGGCTGGTCTTTGTCTCCAGGCGCCTGTGGCCCTGAGTGGCCGGCTGCCTGCAAAATATCCGAACGGACGAGGATATGTCCCAGACCCAACCTGCCCCCACCTCAAACCTGTGCTGCCCTGACAGTCCCAAGGGAACCCTACAAACTGACATCAGGAACCTGGGCTGGCCACTTTTCTTTCCCAGGGAAAAGGGCCGGTCTTTGTCTCCAGGGGCTGTGGCCCTGAGTGGCCGGCTGCCTGCAAAATATCCGAACGGATGAGGATATGTCCCAGACCCAACCTGCCCCCACCTCAAACCTGTGCTGCCCTGACAGTCCCAAGGGAACCCTACAAACTGACATCAGGAACCTGGGCTGGCCACTTTTCTTTCCCAGGGAAAAAGGCTGCTCTTTGTCTCCAGGGGCTGTGGCCCTGAGTGGCCGGCTGCCTGCAAAATATCCGAACGGACGAGGATATGTCCCAGACCCAACCTGCCCCCACCTCAAACCTGTGCTGCCCTGACAGTCCCAAGGGAACCCTACAAACTGACATCAGGAACCTGGGATGGACACTTTTCTTTCCCAGGGAAAAGGGCCGGTCTTTGTCTCCAGGGGCTGTGGCCGGCTGAGTGGCCCTGAGTGGCCGGCTGCCTGCAAAATATCCGAACGGACGAGGATATCTCCCAGACCCAACCTGCCCCCACCTCAAACCTGTGCTGCCCTGACAGTCCCAAGGGAACCCTACAAACTGACATCAGGAAACATTGGCTTGCAACTTGTCTTTCCCAGGGAAAAGGGCTGGTCTTTGTCTCCAGGGGCTGTGGCCCTGAGTGGCCGGCTGCCTGCAAAATATCCGAACGGACGAGGATATGTCCCAGACCCAACCTGCCCCCACCTCAAACCTGTGCTGCCCTGACAGTCCCAAGGGAACCCTACAAACTGACATCAGGAACCTGGGCTGGACACTTTTCTTTCCCAGGGAAAAGGGCCGGTCTTTGTCTCCAGGGGCCTGTGGCCCTGAGTGGCCGGCTGCCTGCAAAATATCCGAACGGACGAGGATATGTCCCAGACCCAACCTGCCCCCACCTCAAACCTGTGCTGCCCTGACAGTCCCAAGGGAACCCTACAAACTGACATCAGGAACCTGGGCTGGACACTTTTCTTTCCCAGGGAAAAGGGCCGGTCTTTGTCTCCAGGGGCTGTGGCCCTGAGTGGCCGGCTGCCTGCAAAATATCCGAACGGACGAGGATATGTCCCAGACCCAACCTGCCCCCACCTCAAACCTGTGCTGCCCTGACAGTCCCAAGGGAGCCCTACAAACTGACATCAGGAACCTGGGCTGGACTCTTTTCTTTACAAGGGAAAAGGGCCGGTCTTTGTCTCCAGGGGCTGTGGCCCTGAGTGGCCGGCTGCCTGCAAAATATCCGAACGGACAAGGATATGTCCCAGACCCAACCTGCCCCCACCTCAAACCTGTGCTGCCCTGACAGTCCCAAGGGAACCCTACAAACTGACATCAGGAACCTGGGCTGGCCACTTTTCTTTCCCAGGGAAAGCGTCGGTCTTTGTCTCCAGGGGCTGTGGCCCTGAGTGGCCAGCTGCCTGCAAAATATCCGAACGGACGAGGATATGTCCCAGACCCAACCTGCCCCCACCTCAAACCTGTGCTGCCCTGACAGTCCCAAGGGAACCCTACAAACTGACATCAGGAACCTGGGCTGGACACTTTTCTTTCCCAGGGAAAGCGTCGGTCTTTGTCTCCAGGGGCTGTGGCCCTGAGTGGCCGGCTGCCTGCAAAATATCCGAACGGACGAGGATATGTCCCAGACCCAACCTGCCCCCACCTCAAACCTGTGCTGCCCTGACAGTCCCAAGGGAACCCTACAAACTGACATCAGGAACCTGGGCTGGACACTTTTCTTTCCCAGGGAAAAGGGCCGGTCTTTGTCTCCAGGGGCTGTGGCCCTGAGTGGCCGGCTGCCTGCAAAATATCCGAACGGACGAGGATATGTCCCAGACCCAACCTGCCCCCACCTCAAACCTGTGCTGCCCTGACAGTCCCAAGGGAACCCTACAAACTGACATCAGGAACCTGGGCTGGACACTTTTCTGTGCCCAGGGAAAAGGGCCGGTCTTTGTCTCCAGGGGCTGTGGCCCTGAGTGGCCGTCTGCCTGCAAAATATCCGAACGGACGAGGATATGTCCCAGACCCAACCTGCCCCCACCTCAAACCTGTGCTGCCCTGACAGTCCCAAGGGAGCCCTACAAACTGACATCAGGAACCTGGGCTGGCCACTTTTCTTTCCCAGGGAAAAAGGCTGCTCTTTGTCTCCAGGGGCCTGTGGCCCTGAGTGGCCGGCTGCCTGCAAAATATCCGAACGGACGAGGATATGTCCCAGACCCAACCTGCCCCCACCTCAAACCTGTGCTGCCCTGACAGTCCCAAGGGAACCCTACAAACTGACATCAGGAACCTGGGCTGGCCACTTTTCTTTCCCAGGGAAAAGGGCCGGTCTTTGTCTCCAGGCGCCTGTGGCCCTGAGTGGCCGGCTGCCTGCAAAATATCCGAACGGACGAGGATATGTCCCAGACCCAACCTGCCCCCACCTCAAACCTGTGCTGCCCTGACAGTCCCAAGGGAACCCTACAAACTGACATCAGGAACCTGGGCTGGCCACTTTTCTTTCCCAGGGAAAAAGGCTGCTCTTTGTCTCCAGGGGCCTGTGGCCCTGAGTGGCCGGCTGCCTGCAAAATATCCGAACGGACAAGGATATGTCCCAGACCCAACCTGCCCCCACCTCAAACCTGTGCTGCCTGGACAGTCCCAAGGGAACCCTACAAACTGACATCAGGAACCTGGGCTGGACACTTTCCTTTCCCAGGGAAAGCGTCGGTCTTTGTCTCCAGGGGCTGTGGCCCTGAGTGGCCGGCTGCCTGCAAAATATCCGAACGGACGAGGATATGTCCCAGACCCAACCTGCCCCCACCTCAAACCTGTGCTGCCCTGACAGTCCCAAGGGAACCCTACAAACTGACATCAGGAACCTGGGCTGGACACTTTTCTTTCCCAGGGAAAAGGGCCGGTCTTTGTCTCCAGGGGCTGTGGCCCTGAGTGGCCGGCTGCCTGCAAAATATCCGAACGGACGAGGATATGTCCCAGACCCAACCTGCCCCCACCTCAAACCTGTGCTGCCCTGACAGTCCCAAGGGAACCCTACAAACTGACATCAGGAACCTGGGCTGGACACTTTTCTGTGCCCAGGGAAAAGGGCCGGTCTTTGTCTCCAGGGGCTGTGGCCCTGAGTGGCCGGCTGCCTGCAAAATATCCGAACGGACGAGGATATGTCCCAGACCCAACCTGCCCCCACCTCAAACCTGTGCTGCCCTGACAGTCCCAAGGGAGCCCTACAAACTGACATCAGGAACCTGGGCTGGCCACTTTTCTTTCCCAGGGAAAAAGGCTGCTCTTTGTCTCCAGGGGCTGTGGCCCTGAGTGGCCGGCTGCCTGCAAAATATCCGAACGGACGAGGATATGTCCCAGACCCAACCTGCCCCCACCTCAAACCTGTGCTGCCCTGACAGTCCCAAGGGAACCCTACAAACTGACATCAGGAACCTGGGCTGGACACTTTTCTTTCCCAGGGAAAAGGGCCGGTCTTTGTCTCCAGGGGCTGTGGCCCTGAGTGGCCGGCTGCCTGCAAAATATCCGAACGGACGAGGATATGTCCCAGACCCAACCTGCCCCCACCTCAAACCTGTGCTGCCCTGACAGTCCCAAGGGAGCCCTACAAACTGACATCAGGAACCTGGGCTGGCCACTTTTCTTTCCCAGGGAAAAAGGCTGCTCTTTGTCTCCAGGGGCCTGTGGCCCTGAGTGGCCGGCTGCCTGCAAAATATCCGAACGGACGAGGATATGTCCCAGACCCAACCTGCCCCCACCTCAAACCTGTGCTGCCCTGACAGTCCCAAGGGAACCCTACAAAACTGACATCAGGAACCTGGGCTGGACACTTTTCTTTCCCAGGCAAAAGGGCCGGTCTTTGTCTCCAGGCGCCTGTGGCCCTGAGTGGCCGGCTGCCTGCGAAAATATCCGAACGGACGAGGATATGTCCCAGACCCAACCTGCCCCCACCTCAAACCTGTGCTGCCCTGACAGTCCCAAGGGAACCCTACAAACTGACATCAGGAACCTGGGCTGGCCACTTTTCTTTCCCAGGGAAAAAGGCTGCTCTTTGTCTCCAGGGGCCTGTGGCCCTGAGTGGCCGGCTGCCTGCAAAATATCCGAACGGACAAGGATATGTCCCAGACCCAACCTGCCCCCACCTCAAACCTGTGCTGCCTGGACAGTCCCAAGGGAACCCTACAAACTGACATCAGGAACCTGGGCTGGACACTTTCCTTTCCCAGGGAAAGCGTCGGTCTTTGTCTCCAGGGGCTGTGGCCCTGAGTGGCCGGCTGCCTGCAAAATATCCGAACGGACGAGGATATGTCCCAGACCCAACCTGCCCCCACCTCAAACCTGTGCTGCCCTGACAGTCCCAAGGGAACCCTACAAACTGACATCAGGAACCTGGGCTGGACACTTTTCTTTCCCAGGGAAAAGGGCCGGTCTTTGTCTCCAGGGGCTGTGGCCCTGAGTGGCCGGCTGCCTGCAAAATATCCGAACGGACGAGGATATGTCCCAGACCCAACCTGCCCCCACCTCAAACCTGTGCTGCCCTGACAGTCCCAAGGGAACCCTACAAACTGACATCAGGAACCTGGGCTGGACACTTTTCTGTGCCCAGGGAAAAGGGCCGGTCTTTGTCTCCAGGGGCTGTGGCCCTGAGTGGCCGGCTGCCTGCAAAATATCCGAACGGACGAGGATATGTCCCAGACCCAACCTGCCCCCACCTCAAACCTGTGCTGCCCTGACAGTCCCAAGGGAGCCCTACAAACTGACATCAGGAACCTGGGCTGGCCACTTTTCTTTCCCAGGGAAAAAGGCTGCTCTTTGTCTCCAGGGGCTGTGGCCCTGAGTGGCCGGCTGCCTGCAAAATATCCGAACGGACGAGGATATGTCCCAGACCCAACCTGCCCCCACCTCAAACCTGTGCTGCCCTGACAGTCCCAAGGGAACCCTACAAACTGACATCAGGAACCTGGGCTGGACACTTTTCTTTCCCAGGGAAAAGGGCCGGTCTTTGTCTCCAGGGGCTGTGGCCCTGAGTGGCCGGCTGCCTGCAAAATATCCGAACGGACGAGGATATGTCCCAGACCCAACCTGCCCCCACCTCAAACCTGTGCTGCCCTGACAGTCCCAAGGGAGCCCTACAAACTGACATCAGGAACCTGGGCTGGCCACTTTTCTTTCCCAGGGAAAAAGGCTGCTCTTTGTCTCCAGGGGCCTGTGGCCCTGAGTGGCCGGCTGCCTGCAAAATATCCGAACGGACGAGGATATGTCCCAGACCCAACCTGCCCCCACCTCAAACCTGTGCTGCCCTGACAGTCCCAAGGGAACCCTACAAACTGACATCAGGAACCTGGGCTGGACACTTTTCTTTCCCAGGGGAAAAGGGCCGGTCTTTGTCTCCAGGGGCTGTGGCCCTGAGTGGCCGGCTGCCTGCAAAATATCCGAACGGACGAGGATATGTCCCAGACCCAACCTGCCCCCACCTCAAACCTGTGCTGCCCTGACAGTCCCAAGGGAACCCTACAAACTGACATCAGGAACCTGGGCTGGACACTTTTCTTTCCCAGGCAAAAGGGCCGGTCTTTGTCTCCAGGGGCCTGTGGCCCTGAGTGGCCGGCTGCCTGCAAAATATCCGAACGGACGAGGATATGTCCCAGACCCAACCTGCCCCCACCTCAAACCTGTGCTGCCCTGACAGTCCCAAGGGAACCCTACAAACTGACATCAGGAACCTGGGCTGGACACTTTTCTTTCCCAGGCAAAAGGGCCGGTCTTTGTCTCCAGGGGCCTGTGGCCCTGAGTGGCCGGCTGCCTGCAAAATATCCGAACGGACGAGGATATGTCCCAGACCCAACCTGCCCCCACCTCAAACCTGTGCTGCCCTGACAGTCCCAAGGGAACCCTACAAACTGACATCAGGAACCTGGGCTGGACACTTTTCTTTCCCAGGGAAAAGGGCCGGTCTTTGTCTCCAGGGGCTGTGGCCCTGAGTGGCCGGCTGCCTGCAAAATATCCGAACGGACGAGGATATGTCCCAGACCCAACCTGCCCCCACCTCAAACCTGTGCTGCCCTGACAGTCCCAAGGGAACCCTACAAACTGACATCAGGAACCTGGGCTGGACACTTTTCTTTCCCAGGCAAAAGGGCCGGTCTTTGTCTCCAGGGGCCTGTGGCCCTGAGTGGCCGGCTGCCTGCAAAATATCCGAACGGACGAGGATATGTCCCAGACCCAACCTGCCCCCACCTCAAACCTGTGCTGCCCTGACAGTCCCAAGGGAACCCTACAAACTGACATCAGGAACCTGGGCTGGACACTTTTCTTTCCCAGGCAAAAGGGCCGGTCTTTGTCTCCAGGGGCCTGTGGCCCTGAGTGGCCGGCTGCCTGCAAAATATCCGAACGGACGAGGATATGTCCCAGACCCAACCTGCCCCCACCTCAAACCTGTGCTGCCTGGACAGTCCCAAGGGAACCCTACAAACTGACATCAGGAACCTGGGCTGGCCACTTTTCTTTCCCAGGGAAAAGGGCCGGTCTTTGTCTCCAGGGGCTGTGGCCCTGAGTGGCCGGCTGCCTGCAAAATATCCGAACGGACGAGGATATGTCCCAGACCCAACCTGCCCCCACCTCAAACCTGTGCTGCCCTGACAGTCCCAGGGAACCCTACAAACTGACATCAGGAACCTGGGCTGGACACTTTTCTTTCCCAGGGAAAAGGGCTGGTCTTTGTCTCCAGGGGCTGTGGCCCTGAGTGGCCGGCTGCCTGCAAAATATCCGAACGGACGAGGATATGTCCCAGACCCAACCTGCCCCCACCTCAAACCTGTGCTGCCCTGACAGTCCCAAGGGAACCCTACAAACTGACATCAGGAACCTGGGCTGGACACTTTTCTTTCCCAGGGAAAAGGGCCGGTCTTTGTCTCCAGGCGCCTGTGGCCCTGAGTGGCCGGCTGCCTGCAAAATATCCGAACGGACGAGCATATGTCCCAGACCCAACCTGCCCCCACCTCAAACCTGTGCTGCCCTGACAGTCCCAAGGGAACCCTACAAACTGACATCAGGAACCTGGGCTGGCCACTTTTCTTTCCCAGGGAAAGCGTCGGTCTTTGTCTCCAGGGGCTGTGGCCGGCTGAGTGGCCCTGAGTGGCCGGCTGCCTGCAAAATATCCGAACGGACGAGGATATGTCCCAGACCCAACCTGCCCCCACCTCAAACCTGTGCTGCCCTGACAGTCCCAAGGGAACCCTACAAACTGACATCAGGAACCTGGGCTGGACACTTTTCTTTCCCAGGGAAAGCGTCGGTCTTTGTCTCCAGGGGCTGTGGCCCTGAGTGGCCGGCTGCCTGCAAAATATCCGAACGGACGAGGATATGTCCCAGACCCAACCTGCCCCCACCTCAAACCTGTGCTGCCCTGACAGTCCCAAGGGAACCCTACAAACTGACATCAGGAACCTGGGCTGGCCACTTTTCTTTCCCAGGGAAAAAGGCTGCTCTTTGTCTCCAGGGGCCTGTGGCCCTGAGTGGCCGGCTGCCTGCAAAATATCCGAACGGACGAGGATATGTCCCAGACCCAACCTGCCCCCACCTCAAACCTGTGCTGCCCTGACAGTCCCAAGGGAACCCTACAAACTGACATCAGGAACCTGGGCTGGACACTTTTCTTTCCCAGGGAAAAGGGCCGGTCTTTGTCTCCAGGGGCTGTGGCCCTGAGTGGCCGGCTGCCTGCAAAATATCCGAACGGACGAGGATATGTCCCAGACCCAACCTGCCCCCACCTCAAACCTGTGCTGCCCTGACAGTCCCAAGGGAGCCCTACAAACTGACATCAGGAACCTGGGCTGGACTCTTTTCTTTACAAGGGAAAAGGGCCGGTCTTTGTCTCCAGGGGCTGTGGCCCTGAGTGGCCGGCTGCCTGCAAAATATCCGAACGGACGAGGATATGTCCCAGACCCAACCTGCCCCCACCTCAAACCTGTGCTGCCCTGACAGTCCCAAGGGAACCCTACAAACTGACATCAGGAACCTGGGCTGGACACTTTTCTGTGCCCAGGGAAAAGGGCCGGTCTTTGTCTCCAGGGGCTGTGGCCCTGAGTGGCCGGCTGCCTGCAAAATATCCGAACGGACAAGGATATGTCCCAGACCCAACCTGCCCCCACCTCAAACCTGTGCTGCCTGGACAGTCCCAAGGGAACCCTACAAACTGACATCAGGAACCTGGGCTGGCCACTTTTCTTTCCCAGGGAAAGCGTCGGTCTTTGTCTCCAGGGGCTGTGGCCCTGAGTGGCCAGCTGCCTGCAAAATATCCGAACGGACGAGGATATGTCCCAGACCCAACCTGCCCCCCACCTCAAACCTGTGCTGCCCTGACAGTCCCAAGGGAACCCTACAAACTGACATCAGGAACCTGGGCTGGACACTTTTCTTTCCCAGGGAAAGCGTCGGTCTTTGTCTCCAGGGGCTGTGGCCCTGAGTGGCCGGCTGCCTGCAAAATATCCGAACGGACGAGGATATGTCCCAGACCCAACCTGCCCCCACCTCAAACCTGTGCTGCCCTGACAGTCCCAAGGGAACCCTACAAACTGACATCAGGAACCTGGGCTGGACACTTTTCTGTGCCCAGGGAAAAGGGCCGGTCTTTGTCTCCAGGGGCTGTGGCCCTGAGTGGCCGGCTGCCTGCAAAATATCCGAACGGACGAGGATATGTCCCAGACCCAACCTGCCCCCACCTCAAACCTGTGCTGCCCTGACAGTCCCAAGGGAGCCCTACAAACTGACATCAGGAACCTGGGCTGGCCACTTTTCTTTCCCAGGGAAAAAGGCTGCTCTTTGTCTCCAGGGGCTGTGGCCCTGAGTGGCCGGCTGCCTGCAAAATATCCGAACGGACGAGGATATGTCCCAGACCCAACCTGCCCCCACCTCAAACCTGTGCTGCCCTGACAGTCCCAAGGGAACCCTACAAACTGACATCAGGAACCTGGGCTGGACACTTTTCTTTCCCAGGGAAAAGGGCCGGTCTTTGTCTCCAGGGGCTGTGGCCCTGAGTGGCCGGCTGCCTGCAAAATATCCGAACGGACGAGGATATGTCCCAGACCCAACCTGCCCCCACCTCAAACCTGTGCTGCCCTGACAGTCCCAAGGGAGCCCTACAAACTGACATCAGGAACCTGGGCTGGCCACTTTTCTTTCCCAGGGAAAAAGGCTGCTCTTTGTCTCCAGGGGCCTGTGGCCCTGAGTGGCCGGCTGCCTGCAAAATATCCGAACGGACGAGGATATGTCCCAGACCCAACCTGCCCCCACCTCAAACCTGTGCTGCCCTGACAGTCCCAAGGGAACCCTACAAACTGACATCAGGAACCTGGGCTGGACACTTTTCTTTCCCAGGGAAAAGGGCCGGTCTTTGTCTCCAGGGGCTGTGGCCCTGAGTGGCCGGCTGCCTGCAAAATATCCGAACGGACGAGGATATGTCCCAGACCCAACCTGCCCCCACCTCAAACCTGTGCTGCCCTGACAGTCCCAAGGGAACCCTACAAACTGACATCAGGAACCTGGGCTGGACACTTTTCTTTCCCAGGCAAAAGGGCCGGTCTTTGTCTCCAGGGGCCTGTGGCCCTGAGTGGCCGGCTGCCTGCAAAATATCCGAACGGACGAGGATATGTCCCAGACCCAACCTGCCCCCACCTCAAACCTGTGCTGCCCTGACAGTCCCAAGGGAACCCTACAAACTGACATCAGGAACCTGGGCTGGCCACTTTTCTTTCCCAGGGAAAGCGTCGGTCTTTGTCTCCAGGGGCTGTGGCCGGCTGAGTGGCCCTGAGTGGCCGGCTGCCTGCAAAATATCCGAACGGACGAGGATATGTCCCAGACCCAACCTGCCCCCCACCTCAAACCTGTGCTGCCCTGACAGTCCCAAGGGAACCCTACAAACTGACATCAGGAACCTGGGCTGGACACTTTTCTTTCCCAGGGAAAGCGTCGGTCTTTGTCTCCAGGGGCTGTGGCCCTGAGTGGCCGGCTGCCTGCAAAATATCCGAACGGACGAGGATATGTCCCAGACCCAACCTGCCCCCACCTCAAACCTGTGCTGCCCTGACAGTCCCAAGGGAACCCTACAAACTGACATCAGGAACCTGGGCTGGACACTTTTCTTTCCCAGGCAAAAGGGCCGGTCTTTGTCTCCAGGCGCCTGTGGCCCTGAGTGGCCGGCTGCCTGCAAAATATCCGAACGGACGAGGATATGTCCCAGACCCAACCTGCCCCCACCTCAAACCTGTGCTGCCCTGACAGTCCCAAGGGAACCCTACAAACTGACATCAGGAACCTGGGCTGGCCACTTTTCTTTCCCAGGGAAAAAGGCTGCTCTTTGTCTCCAGGGGCCTGTGGCCCTGAGTGGCCGGCTGCCTGCAAAATATCCGAACGGACGAGGATATGTCCCAGACCCAACCTGCCCCCACCTCAAACCTGTGCTGCCCTGACAGTCCCAAGGGAACCCTACAAACTGACATCAGGAACCTGGGCTGGACACTTTTCTTTCCCAGGGAAAAGGGCCGGTCTTTGTCTCCAGGGGCTGTGGCCCTGAGTGGCCGGCTGCCTGCAAAATATCCGAACGGACGAGGATATGTCCCAGACCCAACCTGCCCCCACCTCAAACCTGTGCTGCCCTGACAGTCCCAAGGGAGCCCTACAAACTGACATCAGGAACCTGGGCTGGACTCTTTTCTTTACAAGGGAAAAGGGCCGGTCTTTGTCTCCAGGGGCTGTGGCCCTGAGTGGCCGGCTGCCTGCAAAATATCCGAACGGACAAGGATATGTCCCAGACCCAACCTGCCCCCACCTCAAACCTGTGCTGCCTGGACAGTCCCAAGGGAACCCTACAAACTGACATCAGGAACCTGGGCTGGCCACTTTTCTTTCCCAGGGAAAGCGTCGGTCTTTGTCTCCAGGGGCTGTGGCCCTGAGTGGCCAGCTGCCTGCAAAATATCCGAACGGACGAGGATATGTCCCAGACCCAACCTGCCCCCACCTCAAACCTGTGCTGCCCTGACAGTCCCAAGGGAACCCTACAAACTGACATCAGGAACCTGGGCTGGACACTTTTCTTTCCCAGGGAAAGCGTCGGTCTTTGTCTCCAGGGGCTGTGGCCCTGAGTGGCCGGCTGCCTGCAAAATATCCGAACGGACGAGGATATGTCCCAGACCCAACCTGCCCCCACCTCAAACCTGTGCTGCCCTGACAGTCCCAAGGGAACCCTACAAACTGACATCAGGAACCTGGGCTGGACACTTTTCTTTCCCAGGCAAAAGGGCCGGTCTTTGTCTCCAGGGGCTTTGGCCCTGAGTGGCCGGCTGCCTGCAAAATATCCGAACGGACGAGGATATGTCCCAGACCCAACCTGCCCCCACCTCAAACCTGTGCTGCCCTGACAGTCCCAAGGGAACCCTACAAACTGACATCAGGAACCTGGGCTGGACACTTTTCTGTGCCCAGGGAAAAGGGCCGGTCTTTGTCTCCAGGGGCTGTGGCCCTGAGTGGCCGGCTGCCTGCAAAATATCCGAACGGACGAGGATATGTCCCAGACCCAACCTGCCCCCACCTCAAACCTGTGCTGCCCTGACAGTCCCAAGGGAGCCCTACAAACTGACATCAGGAACCTGGGCTGGCCACTTTTCTTTCCCAGGGAAAAAGGCTGCTCTTTGTCTCCAGGGGCCTGTGGCCCTGAGTGGCCGGCTGCCTGCAAAATATCCGAACGGACGAGGATATGTCCCAGACCCAACCTGCCCCCACCTCAAACCTGTGCTGCCCTGACAGTCCCAAGGGAGCCCTACAAACTGACATCAGGAACCTGGGCTGGACTCTTTTCTTTACAAGGGAAAAGGGCCGGTCTTTGTCTCCAGGGGCTGTGGCCCTGAGTGGCCGGCTGCCTGCAAAATATCCGAACGGACAAGGATATGTCCCAGACCCAACCTGCCCCCACCTCAAACCTGTGCTGCCTGGACAGTCCCAAGGGAACCCTACAAACTGACATCAGGAACCTGGGCTGGACACTTTTCTTTCCCAGGGAAAGCGTCGGTCTTTGTCTCCAGGGGCTGTGGCCCTGAGTGGCCGGCTGCCTGCAAAATATCCGAACGGACGAGGATATGTCCCAGACCCAACCTGCCCCCACCTCAAACCTGTGCTGCCCTGACAGTCCCAAGGGAACCCTACAAACTGACATCAGGAACCTGGGCTGGACACTTTTCTTTCCCAGGGAAAAGGGCCGGTCTTTGTCTCCAGGGGCTGTGGCCCTGAGTGGCCGGCTGCCTGCAAAATATCCGAACGGACGAGGATATGTCCCAGACCCAACCTGCCCCCACCTCAAACCTGTGCTGCCCTGACAGTCCCAAGGGAACCCTACAAACTGACATCAGGAACCTGGGCTGGACACTTTTCTTTCCCAGGGAAAAGGGCCGGTCTTTGTCTCCAGGGGCTGTGGCCCTGAGTGGCCGGCTGCCTGCAAAATATCCGAACGGACAAGGATATGTCCCAGACCCAACCTGCCCCCACCTCAAACCTGTGCTGCCCTGACAGTCCCAAGGGAGCCCTACAAACTGACATCAGGAACCTGGGCTGGCCACTTTTCTTTCCCAGGGAAAAAGGCTGCTCTTTGTCTCCAGGGGCCTGTGGCCCTGAGTGGCCGGCTGCCTGCAAAATATCCGAACGGACGAGGATATGTCCCAGACCCAACCTGCCCCCACCTCAAACCTGTGCTGCCCTGACAGTCCCAAGGGAACCCTACAAACTGACATCAGGAACCTGGGCTGGACACTTTTCTTTCCCAGGGAAAAGGGCCGGTCTTTGTCTCCAGGGGCTGTGGCCCTGAGTGGCCGGCTGCCTGCAAAATATCCGAACGGACGAGGATATGTCCCAGACCCAACCTGCCCCCACCTCAAACCTGTGCTGCCCTGACAGTCCCAAGGGAACCCTACAAACTGACATCAGGAACCTGGGCTGGACACTTTTCTTTCCCAGGGAAAAGGGCTGGTCTTTGTCTCCAGGCGCCTGTGGCCCTGAGTGGCCGGCTGCCTGCAAAATATCCGAACGGACGAGGATATGTCCCAGACCCAACCTGCCCCCACCTCAAACCTGTGCTGCCCTGACAGTCCCAAGGGAACCCTACAAACTGACATCAGGAACCTGGGCTGGACACTTTTCTTTCCCAGGGAAAAGGGCCGGTCTTTGTCTCCAGGGGCTGTGGCCCTGAGTGGCCGGCTGCCTGCAAAATATCCGAACGGACGAGGATATGTCCCAGACCCAACCTGCCCCCACCTCAAACCTGTGCTGCCCTGACAGTCCCAAGGGAACCCTACAAACTGACATCAGGAACCTGGGCTGGACACTTTTCTTTCCCAGGGAAAAGGGCTGGTCTTTGTCTCCAGGCGCCTGTGGCCCTGAGTGGCCGGCTGCCTGCAAAATATCCGAACGGACGAGGATATGTCCCAGACCCAACCTGCCCCCACCTCAAACCTGTGCTGCCCTGACAGTCCCAAGGGAACCCTACAAACTGACATCAGGAACCTGGGCTGGACACTTTTCTTTCCCAGGGAAAAGGGCCGGTCTTTGTCTCCAGGCGCCTGTGGCCCTGAGTGGCCGGCTGCCTGCAAAATATCCGAACGGACGAGCATATGTCCCAGACCCAACCTGCCCCCACCTCAAACCTGTGCTGCCCTGACAGTCCCAAGGGAACCCTACAAACTGACATCAGGAACCTGGGCTTGCAACTTTTCTTTCCCAGGGAAAAGGGCCGGTCTTTGTCTCCAGGGGCCTGTGGCCCTGAGTGGCCGGCTGCCTGCAAAATATCCGAACGGACGATGATACGTCCCAGACCCAACCTGCCCCCACCTCAAACCTGTGCTGCCCTGACAATCCCAAGGGAACCCTACAAACTGACATCAGGAACCTGGGCTGGACACTTTTCTTTCCCAGGGAAAAGGGCCGGTCTTTGTCTCCAGGGGCTGTGGCCCTGAGTGGCCGGCTGCCTGCAAAATATCCGAACGGACGAGGATATGTCCCAGACCCAACCTGCCCCCACCTCAAACCTGTGCTGCCCTGACAGTCCCAAGGGAACCCTACAAACTGACATCAGGAACCTGGGCTGGACACTTTTCTTTCCCAGGCAAAAGGGCCGGTCTTTGTCTCCAGGGGCTGTGGCCCTGAGTGGCCGGCTGCCTGCAAAATATCCGAACGGACGAGGATATGTCCCAGACCCAACCTGCCCCCACCTCAAACCTGTGCTGCCCTGACAGTCCCAAGGGAACCCTACAAACTGACATCAGGAACCTGGGCTGGACACTTTTCTTTCCCAGGGAAAAGGACTGGTCTTTGTCTCCAGGCGCCTGTGGCCCTGAGTGGCCGGCTGCCTGCAAAATATCCGAACGGACGAGGATATGTCCCAGACCCAACCTGCCCCCACCTCAAACCTGTGCTGCCCTGACAGTCCCAAGGGAACCCTACAAACTGACATCAGGAACCTGGGCTGGACACTTTTCTTTCCCAGGGAAAAGGGCCGGTCTTTGTCTCCAGGGGCTGTGGCCCTGAGTGGCCGGCTGCCTGCAAAATATCCGAACGGACGAGGATATGTCCCAGACCCAACCTGCCCCCACCTCAAACCTGTGCTGCCCTGACAGTCCCAAGGGAGCTCTACAAACTGACATCAGGAACCTGGGCTGGACTCTTTTCTTTACAAGGGAAAAGGGCCGGTCTTTGTCTCCAGGGGCTGTGGCCCTGAGTGGCCGGCTGCCTGCAAAATATCCGAACGGACAAGGATATGTCCCAGACCCAACCTGCCCCCACCTCAAACCTGTGCTGCCTGGACAGTCCCAAGGGAACCCTACAAACTGACATCAGGAACCTGGGCTGGCCACTTTTCTTTCCCAGGGAAAGCGTCGGTCTTTGTCTCCAGGGGCTGTGGCCCTGAGTGGCCAGCTGCCTGCAAAATATCCGAACGGACGAGGATATGTCCCAGACCCAACCTGCCCCCACCTCAAACCTGTGCTGCCCTGACAGTCCCAAGGGAACCCTACAAACTGACATCAGGAACCTGGGCTGGACACTTTTCTTTCCCAGGGAAAGCGTCGGTCTTTGTCTCCAGGGGCTGTGGCCCTGAGTGGCCGGCTGCCTGCAAAATATCCGAACGGACGAGGATATGTCCCAGACCCAACCTGCCCCCACCTCAAACCTGTGCTGCCCTGACAGTCCCAAGGGAACCCTACAAACTGACATCAGGAACCTGGGCTGGACACTTTTCTTTCCCAGGCAAAAGGGCCGGTCTTTGTCTCCAGGGGCTGTGGCCCTGAGTGGCCGGCTGCCTGCAAAATATCCGAACGGACGAGGATATGTCCCAGACCCAACCTGCCCCCACCTCAAACCTGTGCTGCCCTGACAGTCCCAAGGGAACCCTACAAACTGACATCAGGAACCTGGGCTGGACACTTTTCTGTGCCCAGGGAAAAGGGCCGGTCTTTGTCTCCAGGGGCTGTGGCCCTGAGTGGCCGGCTGCCTGCAAAATATCCGAACGGACGAGGATATGTCCCAGACCCAACCTGCCCCCACCTCAAACCTGTGCTGCCCTGACAGTCCCAAGGGAGCCCTACAAACTGACATCAGGAACCTGGGCTGGCCACTTTTCTTTCCCAGGGAAAAAGGCTGCTCTTTGTCTCCAGGGGCCTGTGGCCCTGAGTGGCCGGCTGCCTGCAAAATATCCGAACGGACGAGGATATGTCCCAGACCCAACCTGCCCCCACCTCAAACCTGTGCTGCCCTGACAGTCCCAAGGGAGCCCTACAAACTGACATCAGGAACCTGGGCTGGACTCTTTTCTTTACAAGGGAAAAGGGCCGGTCTTTGTCTCCAGGGGCTGTGGCCCTGAGTGGCCGGCTGCCTGCAAAATATCCGAACGGACAAGGATATGTCCCAGACCCAACCTGCCCCCACCTCAAACCTGTGCTGCCTGGACAGTCCCAAGGGAACCCTACAAACTGACATCAGGAACCTGGGCTGGACACTTTTCTTTCCCAGGGAAAGCGTCGGTCTTTGTCTCCAGGGGCTGTGGCCCTGAGTGGCCGGCTGCCTGCAAAATATCCGAACGGACGAGGATATGTCCCAGACCCAACCTGCCCCCACCTCAAACCTGTGCTGCCCTGACAGTCCCAAGGGAACCCTACAAACTGACATCAGGAACCTGGGCTGGACACTTTTCTTTCCCAGGGAAAAGGGCCGGTCTTTGTCTCCAGGGGCTGTGGCCCTGAGTGGCCGGCTGCCTGCAAAATATCCGAACGGACGAGGATATGTCCCAGACCCAACCTGCCCCCACCTCAAACCTGTGCTGCCCTGACAGTCCCAAGGGAACCCTACAAACTGACATCAGGAACCTGGGCTGGACACTTTTCTTTCCCAGGGAAAAGGGCCGGTCTTTGTCTCCAGGGGCTGTGGCCCTGAGTGGCCGGCTGCCTGCAAAATATCCGAACGGACGAGGATATGTCCCAGACCCAACCTGCCCCCACCTCAAACCTGTGCTGCCCTGACAGTCCCAAGGGAGCCCTACAAACTGACATCAGGAACCTGGGCTGGCCACTTTTCTTTCCCAGGGAAAAAGGCTGCTCTTTGTCTCCAGGGGCCTGTGGCCCTGAGTGGCCGGCTGCCTGCAAAATATCCGAACGGACGAGGATATGTCCCAGACCCAACCTGCCCCCACCTCAAACCTGTGCTGCCCTGACAGTCCCAAGGGAACCCTACAAACTGACATCAGGAACCTGGGCTGGACACTTTTCTTTCCCAGGGAAAAGGGCCGGTCTTTGTCTCCAGGGGCTGTGGCCCTGAGTGGCCGGCTGCCTGCAAAATATCCGAACGGACGAGGATATGTCCCAGACCCAACCTGCCCCCACCTCAAACCTGTGCTGCCCTGACAGTCCCAAGGGAACCCTACAAACTGACATCAGGAACCTGGGCTGGCCACTTTTCTTTCCCAGGGAAAAGGGCCGGTCTTTTGTCTCCAGGGGCTGTGGCCCTGAGTGGCCGGCTGCCTGCAAAATATCCGAACGGACGAGGATATGTCCCAGACCCAACCTGCCCCCACCTCAAACCTGTGCTGCCCTGACAGTCCCAAGGGAACCCTACAAACTGACATCAGGAACCTGGGCTGGACACTTTTCTTTCCCAGGGAAAAGGGCTGGTCTTTGTCTCCAGGCGCCTGTGGCCCTGAGTGGCCGGCTGCCTGCAAAATATCCGAACGGACGAGGATATGTCCCAGACCCAACCTGCCCCCACCTCAAACCTGTGCTGCCCTGACAGTCCCAAGGGAACCCTACAAACTGACATCAGGAACCTGGGCTGGACACTTTTCTTTCCCAGGGAAAAGGGCCGGTCTTTGTCTCCAGGCGCCTGTGGCCCTGAGTGGCCGGCTGCCTGCAAAATATCCGAACGGACGAGCATATGTCCCAGACCCAACCTGCCCCCACCTCAAACCTGTGCTGCCCTGACAGTCCCAAGGGAACCCTACAAACTGACATCAGGAACCTGGGCTTGCAACTTTTCTTTCCCAGGGAAAAGGGCCGGTCTTTGTCTCCAGGGGCCTGTGGCCCTGAGTGGCCGGCTGCCTGCAAAATATCCGAACGACGATGATACGTCCCAGACCCAACCTGCCCCCACCTCAAACCTGTGCTGCCCTGACAATCCCAAGGGAACCCTACAAACTGACATCAGGAACCTGGGCTGGACACTTTTCTTTCCCAGGGAAAAGGGCCGGTCTTTGTCTCCAGGGGCTGTGGCCCTGAGTGGCCGGCTGCCTGCAAAATATCCGAACGGACGAGGATATGTCCCAGACCCAACCTGCCCCCACCTCAAACCTGTGCTGCCCTGACAGTCCCAAGGGAACCCTACAAACTGACATCAGGAACCTGGGCTGGACACTTTTCTTTCCCAGGGAAAAGGGCCGGTCTTTGTCTCCAGGGGCTTGTGGCCCTGAGTGGCCGGCTGCCTGCAAAATATCCGAACGGACGAGGATATGTCCCAGACCCAACCTGCCCCCACCTCAAACCTGTGCTGCCCTGACAGTCCCAAGGGAACCCTACAAACTGACATCAGGAACCTGGGCTGGACACTTTTCTTTCCCAGGGAAAAGGGCTGGTCTTTGTCTCCAGGCGCCTGTGGCCCTGAGTGGCCGCTGCCTGCAAAATATCCGAACGGACGAGGATATGTCCCAGACCCAACCTGCCCCCCACCTCAAACCTGTGCTGCCCTGACAGTCCCAAGGGAACCCTACAAACTGACATCAGGAACCTGGGCTGGACACTTTTCTTTCCCAGGGAAAAGGGCCGGTCTTTGTCTCCAGGGGCTGTGGCCCTGAGTGGTCGGCTGCCTGCAAAATATCCGAACGGACGAGCATATGTCCCAGACCCAACCTGCCCCCACCTCAAACCTGTGCTGCCCTGACAGTCCCAAGGGAACCCTACAAACTGACATCAGGAACCTGGGCTTGCAACTTTTCTTTCCCAGGGAAAAGGGCCGGTCTTTGTCTCCAGGGGCCTGTGGCCCTGAGTGGCCGGCTGCCTGCAAAATATCCGAACGGACGATGATACGTCCCAGACCCAACCTGCCCCCACCTCAAACCTGTGCTGCCCTGACAATCCCAAGGAACCCTACAAACTGACATCAGGAACCTGGGCTGGACACTTTTCTTTCCCAGGGAAAAGGGCCGGTCTTTGTCTCCAGGGGCTGTGGCCCTGAGTGGCCGGCTGCCTGCAAAATATCCGAACGGACGAGGATATGTCCCAGACCCAACCTGCCCCCACCTCAAACCTGTGCTGCCCTGACAGTCCCATGGGAACCCTACAAACTGACATCAGGAATCCGGGCTGCTGAGTTTGCTTTCACCAGTAGATATCTTTCATTTTTGATCCGGGCCCAGCACTCCTCCTGGTGCCTCACTCCCTGAGTGTCCCTTTTGCCTCCTGCATTTCCAAATACCGCAGTATTTCTCTGAGACCCCATCTGCCACCCGCAAGTACTCAGTGGTTTTTTTTTGGTGCTTAATGCCTCTTGGAAACTGACAGTATGAAACTTGGTTCTTGTTTTTTCTGTGCTGGATTTCTCCTGGAGAAAGCTGCCAGCATGTAACCCTTACCACAACCACTTTGCTTGGCCCAGAAATCACAGCCTTCAGACCAGCAGCGTGGGACCCTGCCCACTGCCCCTCCACTGGCACCTTTCCAAAGCCTTCCACTACATTCCAGAAATACTCTGCGTTTCCAGCAGGCAGCCTGTCTGACCCTCATCCTGACCCTAAAAGTGTGCTAAGGAATTCCGAAATAGCCCTTAGGGAGGTGTAACAATACCCTAAAAGACACCAGAAAAGTCCTAAAAAGCCTTCAAAATCCCCTAAATATTCCTAATCGTCTGCAAAAAAACTCAAGGAAACCTGCTCAGCCTCCAAACCCTGCCTGCTGCTCTCTAGCCCACAGATGTCATCCCTACCTTTTTGCAGTGGGTCCTGTTGTGCTCTGAGGGTTCTGTCGTTGTCCTGGTGTGAGGGTCGCTGCCTTGTCCCAGCGGGAGGGTTCCGGTGTGGTCTCGCTGTTCGGGTTGCTGTGTGGTGCTGCTGCTGTCAGGGGTGAAAAGGGAAAAGGCTGTTGTTAGGGGGGCTGCTTAGGCTGAGGTTAGGGCTGGGCTCAGGGGTGGTGCACCTGTACCCTAACTTGCCTCCTAAGCTGTACCCTGTAGCCCCTCATCTCCACTGCACTGCCCAGCCCTCAAGCCCTCGCCCTTTACCCCTCAAGCCCTCCCTCTGCCCCCCAGCCCTCAGGCTCTGTGTGTCACCCTCCAGCCCCCCCTTTGCCCCTCAGCTCCTGTGGGTCACCCTTAATCCCTCTCCTTTGCCCCTCAGCCCCCAGCTTCTCTGTGCCACCCTCCAGCTGCCCCTGACCCCCTCAGCATCTCTGTGTGTCACCCACTGTCCCCTCTCCCTGTCCCTCCCTCAGCTCCCAGCCTCTGGCACCCTCAAGCCCCTCAAGCTGCCCCTCAGCCTCTATGTGCCGTGCCAGGAAAAGACCCTAAAAACATAAAAATTCCCTAAAAAAACCTTCATCTTCAAAATGTCCTAAGAGCCCCACATAAACACAAAAATAGCCTCAGAATACCCTTAAAATACAAGTAAAATACCCTACTTTTAAAAAAAACCTAAAACACCCTTAAAAATCCCTAAAGAACCTTTTAAAAATCCCTAAATATTCCTAAAAGAGCTCTAATAATACCCCTAAAATCCTTAAAATGCCCTGATAAGACCCTAAACAGACCTAAAAGCTTCCTCAATAAACCTAAAAATACCCTAGTCCTAAGAGTCCTCCACATACCCCCAGTAGTCCTAAAAAAGCCCTAAATATTTTTAAATAGTCCTAGGAAAGCACCCCCCCCCCAAAAAAAAAAAAACCTAAAAGTTCTAATTAGTACTAAGAAAGCCCTTAAAATACCCTAAAATATCTTTTAAAAGCCCTGAAAAAGCCCTAAAAGTATCCTAAATATTCCCAGAAAAATCCTTAAAAACTCCTGCAAAAAAAAAAGCCCCTAAAATATCCTTTAAAAGACCTAAAAAAAACCTAAAAAAGTGCTCAGTCCCCAAGCTCTACCGGTCACTCTCTAGCCAGCAAACATCATCCCCGCCTTTTAATTAGGGTCACTGCCTGCAGCTGCTGGCAGGGTTCTGGGGCTGTCCCAGCATTAGGCTCGCTGCCTGCAGCTGCTGTTGGGGAAAACTGGTGTTCTAGGGGTGCTGTGTAGGGTGAGCTTAGGGTTGGGCTGAGGGCTGCTGCTGTACCCTAACCCTTCCTGGTACCCTGTGTCCTGTCCTTCCTACCCCTAACCCTCAGTGTCAGCTCTCCACCTGTCAAGTCCCCCCCTCTTTGCCCCTCAGCCCACAATGTCTGTGTGTCACCCCCAGCCCCCGACACTGTCCCGTGGCCCCCTAACCTCCACCGTGCACTCTCCACCTGGGTAGGGGTGATTTTAAAAGTGAGGTTAAGGGTGGTGTGAGGGCTGATAAACCTGTCACCCTCAGACACCCCCCACTTTGTCCCTCAAGGCAGCCCCTGCCACTCAGCCTCCTTGTGTCACCCTCAAGTTCCCACCGCAGCCTCTCAGCGTCTCGGTGCCACCCTGGAGCCCCCCTTTTTACTCCTAAAGACTCCTTCTGCCTCTCAGCTGCCCCCACGTTTTGTGTCACCCTCCAGCCCCCTCCCCTCAGCCCCAGGTGCCTTTGTGACACAGCACAGCACACAGATGTGGTCCCTGCCTGTTTTATTTGGGTGTTGTCCTGCTGTGAGGGCCGCACTATCCCCACGAGTCCAGGCTCCCAAGTGCTGCTGCAGGGAGTCGCAGGTGGGCAGTGGGGAGTGAGGGGTGGAGAAGGGGCCGGCTGGGGAGGGGTGAAGGGAGGAGAGAGGGTGGGGAAGGGGCGGGCTGGAAGTACAGGTAGGGGTGAGGGGTGGAGACGGGGACACAGCAGAACAGGGCTGAGGGGAGAGGAACATTTGGAGGGGGCACCCCATATACCCCAGAACAAAGCTGCAGCACACTACAATTCTGAATGCCGGAGCAATGCCGAACACCTGCTTAAAACTGACATCAGGAACCTGGGCTGGACACTTTTCTTTCCCAGGGAAAAAGGCCCGTCTCTGTCTCCAGGGGCCTGTGGCCCTGAGTGGGGCGGCTGCCTCCAAAAAATCCAAGCAGTGAAGGGATATGTTCCAGACCCTGCATGTATCATAGTGGTGTGTGTCAACTAATAGTTAGGCCGTCATAACTCAAAATTCCCCATTTTGATTTAATCTAACCCTTTCCTAGGCATAAACATTTCTTAACATGTTTAATGGGTGTTTTCTTGTGAAAGAATGTCCTTTCAGTGTCTGTCCTTAAAACCTCTTAGGCATTCCCAAGGGATGACTAGGCTAATGCTGGTCTCTTTTTATCCATATTTAAGTCATTTCAATGAGGGATTTTAACCAGTGTTCTGTGGCCCTGAGTTGTGCTGTATGGACAAGTCCTCTGACTCCTTTAGGCATCTGGGAAACACCTGTTTTGGGGAAACCTTATCTCTTCAGTTTTAGTTGGAGGTGTCTTGGCTGTGGCTTTCAGCAAATCCTGTAAAGACCAAAATACAGATCTATGTTTACAAGAAAAGATGAAAATCCCCAAAGCCTTTGTACCCCCTCTGTGGGTGAAGACAATAATTTGTGCACAGTGCCAAACAGATGAAAGAGCTGCCTAAGTACTGAGTGCTGTTGTGAGCAGGACTCAGTGGGTGTGAATCCCTACAGCTCCACTGAAGGGGATGAAACTCTGCTGCTTTCTATCTGCTTTGGACTCAGCCCCTCTTGTATTTATTACTGTTATCACCTGAACCTGAGTTGCAGCTCTCCCCCATGTTTACTCATCACTGACCTTATCACATCTCCTTTCATTTGCTTCCTATCTGAACAATTTACATTTCACCTCCTTGGAGCTTTTTTTTTTTCAGATGAAACTCCTTTCATCTCTCATCATAATGTTCAATAATGACATTTCCATTTGCTTTCTTTTTCATGAGGCTTCTTTTTGAAAACAGGATCTGACCTCTCTCTTTGTATTCTCCCATCAGCCAAGAATCACATTGAGCATGAATTTAATTGACTTATTACATCTTTACAGAATGTGGGTCCTTTAGGTTTGTGTGTGTTCTGTATGTTTGTTTGTTAATTCCTGGGTCTTTGAGAAGTAGATTATGCAATTTCCAGAGCTTATTTCCCATTACCATTGAATCTTTCAACTGAACTGAATTTCATTGTGAGATGGAAAATAGAATGAACTGAAAATTCAACTGAAAACATGTCAGTATTGTTGATACATGTGCTAGTGCTATTATAGACTTTATCAGCTTATTTTCTCTTCTGGGGCTGAGTAGGGAGGGTAAACATCAAATAAACAAAAGCAAGCAGAATTTTTTTTTTCTTTCACTGAAAGAAATGTCTATATCACACTGAATAAAACCTTATTTGCCCTGTTTTGATGAACATGAAACCCACCTGATCCTTTCTTCAATCCTCAGACGGAAAACTGCTCATTTCAAGAAATGTCCAGCATCACTTTTATTTAGCAACCTCCTTATCTGGTGCAAACTGGCCCCTCACTATTGATCCAGAGGGAATGCCATTGATTTTGCCTGCAGAGAATCTGGCCCATTATGATGAAAAGTGGCATTGGTGCTGGTGGCACCTTGTGGCTCATGCCAGCAGGGTGCTGCTGTGACACACAACAACACAGGGAAAGGACCAGTGGGTACAAAACCTATTTTCAATGTTTAGGTTGCATAAACAAATGTTGCTTTGTTGCTGGGATCATGGGAATATGCAATATTTCCTGGGAAGCAGAGTATGGTGGAGAGCTCAGTGGACTGCAGTCCCTCCCTCCTGTGCTGTACCCCCAGAGAATGTGATGCGTAACCACTGTGGCTCTTGTCTTTTTCTTTGATATACCAGCAGTTCCTGCATTTTATTTGCCTTTTTGAGCATTTCTGAGCACTAAACTAGCATTTTTATAGAAGTAATTGCATTGACTCCAAGATCCCATTCCTGACTGGGAATGTGGAGTTTGGCTTATTTTCCCTGTGTACATTACTTAGCACTTATCAAACACTAAATTTCATTTGTCATCACTGAATCCTTATCTCAGGAGTATTCTGTGATTCTCTACAGTCAGGTTCAGATTTGACTATGCTCAGTTATTTTGTGTCTTCCACAAACTCCATCTTCTTTCTACAAACCCTCTTTTCCAGCCCAATTATGAATATATTAAATATGTTTATTCCTGACTTTTTAGGTGATTTAACAAGAAAACTTCTCCCATCCCATGAGCTCAGAGCTGTTT
>NW_027100470.1:0-45124 GCF_031753505.1 Anomalospiza imberbis | reverse complement strand
TGGTCAATACAAGTCCGTAATGGTCCGTAGTGGTCCATACTGGTCCGTACTGGTCCATACGGGTCCGTACCAGTCCGTACTGGTCCGTACTTCTCCGTACTTCTCCGTACCGGTCCGTACTGGTCCGTACCGGTCCATTCCGGTCCGTACCAGTCCGACCGGTCCGTACTGGTCCATACCGGTCCGTACTGGTCCGTTCCTCTCCGTTCTGGTCCGTTGCGGTCCGTTCATGTCCGTACTGGTCCGTACTTGTCCATACTGGTCCTTACTGGTCCGTAGTGGTCCATAGTGATCCATACCGGTCCATACTGGTCCATACTGGTCCGTACCGGTCCGTACCTTTCCATAGTGTTCCGTACTGATCCATACCGGTCCGTACCGATCCGTACTGATCCGTAGTGGTCCATACTGGGCCGTACTGGTCCGTACTGGTTCGTACTGGTCTGTACTGGTCCGTACTGTTCCGTACTGGTCTGTACTGGTCCATACTGGGCCGTAATCGTCCGTACTGGTCCATACTGGTCCGTACAGGTTCATACTGGTCCATACCAGTGCATACCGGTCCGTTCTGGTCCGTTCTGGTCCGTACCGGTCCGTTCCTCTCCGTTCTGGTCCGTTCCGTACTAGTCCGTTCTTGTCCATAGTGTTCCGTACTGGTCCGTAGTGTTCCGTACTTGTCCATACTGGTCCGTACCGGTCCGTACCGGTCCTTACCTGTCCGTACCGGTCCGTACCAGTCCGTTCCGGTCTGTACCGGTCCATACCGGTCCGTACCCGTCCGTACCGGTCCATACTGGTCCGTACCCGTCCGTTCCTCTCCGTTCTGGTCCGTTCCGGTCCGTTAATGTCCGTACTGGTCCGTACTTGTCCATACTGGTCCGTACTGGTCTGTACTGGCCCATACTGGGCCGTACTCGTCCGTACTGGTCCATACTGGTCCGTATTGGTTCATACTGGTCCATACCGGTGCATGCCGGTCTGTACCGGTCCGTTCTGGTCCGTACCGGTCCGTAGCCGTCCGTAGCGGTCCGTACCTGTCTGTACCCCTCCGTACCGGTCCGTTTCGGTCCGTACCGGTCCATACCGGTCCGTACCGGTCCGTTCCTCTCCGTTCTGGTCCGTTGCGGTCCGTTCATGTCCGTACTGGTCCGTACTTGTCCATACTGGTCCTTACTGGTCCGTAGTGGTCCATACTGATCCATACCGGTCCGTACTGGCCATACTGGACCGTAATGGTCCGTAGTGGTCCATACTGGGCCGTACTGCTCCGTACTGGTCTGTACTGGTTCGTAGTGGTCCATACTAGTCCGTACTGGTCCGTACTGGTCCGTACTGGTCCGTACTGGTCCATACAGGGCCGTACCCGTCCGTACCGGTCCGTACCTGTCCGTACCCACCCGTACCGGTCCGTTCCAGTCCGTACCGGTCCATACCGGTCCGTACCGGCCCGTTCCTCTCCGTTCTGGTTTGTTGCGGTCCGTTCATGTCCGTACTGGTCCGTACTTGTCCATACTGTTCCATACTGGTCCGTACTGGTCCGTAGTGGTCCATACTGGTCCGTACTTGTCCATACTGGTCCGTACTGGTCCGTACTGATCTGTACTGGTCCGTACTGTTCCGTACTGGTCTGTACTGGTCCATACTGGGCCGCACTCGTCCGTACTGGTCCATACTGGTCCGTACTGGTTCATACTGGTCCATACCGGTGCATACCGGTCCGTTCTGCTCCGTTCTGGTCCGTACCAGTCCGTTCCTCTCCGTTCTGGTCCGTTCCGGTCCGTTCATGTCCGTACCGGTCCGTACCTGTCCGTACCCCTCCGTACCGGTCCGTTCCGGTCCGTACCAGTCCATACAAGTCCGTACCGGTCCGTTCCTCTCCGTTCTGGTCCGTTGCGGTCCGTTCATGTCCGTACTGGTCCGTACTTGTCCATACTGTTCCGTACTGGTCCGTAGTGGTCCATACTGATCCATACCGGTCCATACTGGTCCGTACTGGTCCGTACTGGTCCGTACCGGTCCATAGTGTTCCGTACGGATCCATACCGGTCCGTACCGATCCATACTGATCCGTACTGGTCCATACTGGTCCGTACTGATCCGTACTGGTCCATACTGGTCCGTACTGCTCCGTACTGGCCATACTGGACCGTAATGGTCCGTAGTGGTCCATACTGGGCTGTACTGCTCCGTAGTGGTCTGTACTGGTCCATACTGCTCCCTACTGGTCCGTTCTGGTCCGTTCTGGTCCGCACTGGTCCGTTCTGGTCAGTACTGATCCGTACTGACCATACTGGACCGTAATGGTCCGTAGTGGTCCATACTGATCCATACCGGTCCGTACCGGTCCGTACCGGTCCGTACTGGTCCGTATTGCTCCGTACTGGTCCATACTGTTCCGTAGTGTTCCGTACTGGTCCATAGTGTTCCGTACTTGTCCATACTGGTCCGTAGCGGTCTGTACTGGTCCTTACCTGTCCGTACCGGTCCGTACCGATCCGTTCTGGTCTGTACCGGTCCGTAGCCGTCCGTACCGGTCCGTACCTGTCCGTACCCCTCCGTACTGGTCCGTTCTGGTCCGTTCCGGTCCGTGCCGGTCCGTACCGGTCCGTACCGGTCCGTTCCTCTCCGTTCCGCTCTGTACCGGTCCATACCGGTCCATACCGGTCCGTTCCTCTCCGTTCTGGTCCGTTGCGGTCCGTTCATGTCCGTACTGGTCCGTACCTGTCCATACTGGTCCTTACTGGTCCGTAGTGGTCCATACTGATCCATACCAGTCCATACTGGTCCGTACTGGTCCGTACTGGTCCGTACCTTTCCATAGTGTTCCGTACTGGTCCATACTGGTCCGTACTGGTCCGTACTGGCCATACTGGACCGTAATGGTCCGTAGTGGTCCATACTGGGCCATACTGCTCCGTACTGGTCTGTACTGGTTTGTAGTGGTCCATACTGATCCATACCGGTCCGTACTGGTCCGTACTGGTCCGTACCGGTCCATAGTGTTCCGTACTGATCCATACTGGTCCGTACCGATCCATACTGATCCGTACTGGTCCATACTGGTCCGTACTGATCCGTACTGGTCCATACTGGTCCGTACTGCTCCGAACTGGCCATACTGGACCGTAATGGTCCGTAGTGGTCCATACTGGGCCGTACTGCTCCGTACTGGTCTGTACTGGTCCGTACTGGTCCATACTGGTCCGTACTGGTCCGTACTGGTCCGTACTGGTCCATACTGGGCCGTACCCGTCCGTTCATGTCCGTACCTGTCCGTACCCATCCGTACCGGTCCGTTCCAGTCCGTACCGGTCCATACCGGTCCGTACCGGCCAGTTCCTCTCCGTTCTGGTCCGTTGCGGTCCGTTCATGTCCGTACTGGTCCGTACTTGTCCATACTGGTCCGTACTTGTCCATAGTGATCCATACTGGTCCGTTCTGGTCCGTAGTGGTCTGTACTGATCCATGCCGGTCCGCACTGTTCCGTACTGATCCGTTCTGGTCCGTACTGGTCCGTACTGATCCGTACTGGCCATACTGGACCGTAATGGTCCGTAGTGGTCCATACTGTGCTGTATTGTCCCTACTGGTTCGTACTGGTCTGTACTGGTCTGTACTGTTCCGTACTCGTCCGTACTGGTCCATACTGGTCCGTACTGGTTCATACTGGTCCATACCGCTGCATACCGGTCCGTTCTGGTCCGTTCTGGTCCGTACCGGTCCGTTCCTCTCCGTTCTGGTCCGTTCCGTACTGGTCCGTACTTGTCCATAGTGTTCCGTACTGGTCCGTAGTGTTCCGTACTGGTCCATACCGGTCCCTACCGGTCCGTACCGGTCCTTACCTGTTCGTACCGGTCCGTACCAGTCAGTTCCGGTCCGTTCCGGTCCGTGCCGGTCCATACCGGTCCGTACCGATCCGTACTGGTCGGTATTGCTCCGTACTGGTCCATAGTGTTCCGTAGTGTTCCGTACTGGTCCGTTGTGTTCCGTACATGTCCATACTGGTCCGTACCGGTCGGTACTGGTCCTTACCTGTCCGTACCGGTCCGTACTGGTCCGTTCTGGTCCGTTCCGGTCCGTACCGGTCCGTACCGGTCCGTACCGGTCCGTTCCTCTCCGTTCCGCTCTGTACCGGTCCATACCGGTCCGTACCGGTCCGTTCCTCTCCGTTCTGGTCCGTTGCGGTCTGTTCATGTCCGTACTGGTCCGTACTTGTCCATACTGGTCCGTACTGGTTTGTAGTGGTCCATACTGATCCATACCGGTCCGTACTTGTCCGTACTCTTCCGTACCAGTCCATAGTGTTCCGTACTGGTCCATACTGGTCCGTACCGATCCGTACTGATCCGTACTGGTCCATACTGGTCCTTTCTGCTCCGTACTGGTCCATAGTGGTCCGTACCGGTCCCTACTGGTCCGTACTGGTCCGTACTGGTCCATACTGGTCTGTACTGGTCGGTACTGGTCCGTACTGGTCCCTACTGGTCCGTACTGGTCCGCACTGGTCCGTACTGGTCTGTACAGGAACGCACTGGTCCGTTCTGGTCCGTACTGGTCCCTAGTGGTCCGTACCGGTCCATACCGCTCCGTACCGGTCCGTTCCTCACCGTTGTGGTCCGTTCCGGTCCGTTCATGTCCGTACTGGTCCTTACTTGTCCATACTGTTCCGTACTGGTCCGTAGTGGTCCATACTGATCCATACCGGTCCATACTGGTCCGTACTGGTCCGTTCCGGTCTGTACTGGTCCGTACCGGTCCGTACCCGTCCGTACCGGTCCATACTGGTCCGTACCTGTCCGTACCGGTCCGTTCCGGTCCGTGCCGGTCCATACCGCCCGTACCGGTCCGTACTGGTCCGTATTACTCCGTACTGGTCCACACTGTTCCGTAGTGTTCCGTACTGGTCCGTAGTGTTCCGTACTTGTCCATACTGGTCCGTAGCGGTCCGTACTGGTCCTTACCTGTCCGTACCGGTCTGTACCGGTCCGTTCTGGTCCGTACCGGTCCGTAGCTGTCCGTACTGGTCCGTACCTGTCTGTACCCCTCCGTACCGGTCCGTTCCGGTCCGTACCGGTCCATACCGGTCCGTACCGGTCCGTTCCTCTCCGTTCTGGTCCGTTGCGGTCCGTTCATGTCCGTACTGGTCCGTACTTGTCCATACTGGTCTGTACTGGTCCGTAGTGGTCCATACTGATCCATACCGGTCCATACTGGTCCGTACTGGTCCAGACCGGTCCGTACCGGTCCATAGTGTTCCGTACTGATCCATACCGGTCCGTACCGATCCGTACTGATCCGTACTGGTCCATACTGGTCCATACTGATCCGTACTGGTCCATACTGGTCTGTACTGCTCCGTACTGGCCATACTGGACCGTAATGGTCCGTAGTGGTCCATACTGGGCCGTACTGCTCCGTACTGGTCTGTACTGGTCCGTTCTGGTCCATACTGGTCCGTACTGGTCCGTACTGGTCCGTACTGGTCCATACTGGGCCGTACCCACCCGTACCGGTCCATTCCAGTCCGTACCGGTCTATACCGGTCCGTACCGGCCCGTTCCTCTCCGTTCTGGTCCGTTCCGGTCCGTTCATGTCCGTACTGGTCCGTACTTGTCCATACTGGTCCATACTGGTCCGTACTGGTTTGTAGTGGTCCATACTGATCCATACCGGTCCATACTGGTCCGTACTGGTCCGTACTGGTCCGTAGTGGTCCGTACTGTTCCGTACTGGTCCGTACTGGTTCATACTGGTCCATACCGGTGCATACCGGTCCGTTCTGCTCCGTTCTGGTCCGTACCAGTCCGTTCCTCACCGTTCTGGTCCGTTGCGGTCCGTTCATGTCCGTACTGGTCCGTACTTGTCCATACTGGTCCATACTGGTCCGTACTGGTCCGTACCCGTCCGTACCGGTCCGTACCTCTCCGTACCCATCCGTACCGGTCCGTTCCGGTCCGTACCGGTCCATACCGGTCCGTACCGGTCCATTCCTCTCCGTTCTGGTCCGTTCCGGTCCGTTCATGTCCGTACTGGTCCGTACAGGTCCATACTGGTCCGTACTTGTCCATATTGGTCCACTGGTCCGTAAATGTCCGTAGTGGTCCATACTGATCCATACCGGTCCATACTAGTCCGTACTGCTCCGTACTGGTCCTCACTTGTCCATAGTGTTCCGTACTGGTCCGTAGTGTTCCGTACTGGTCCATACTGGTCCGTACCGGTCCGTACCGGACCTTACCTATCCGTACCGGTCCGTACCAGTCCGTTCTGGTCCATACCGGTCCATACCGGTCCGTACTGGTCCGTACCGCTCCGTATCTGTCCGTACCCGTCCGTACCGGTCCGTACCGGTCCATACTGGTCCGTACCGGTCCGTTCCTCTCCGTTCTGGTCCGTTCCGGTCCGTTCTTGTCCGTACTGGTCCGTACTTGCCCATACTGGTCCGTACTGGTCCGTACTGGTCCATACTGGTCCGTACCCACCCGTACCGGTCCATTCCAGTCCGTACCGGTCTATACCGGTCCGTACCGGCCCGTTCCTCTACCTTCTGGTCCGTTCCGGTCCGTTCATGTCCGTACTGGTCCGTACTTGTCCATACTGGTCCATACTGGTCCGTACTGGTTTGTAGTGGTCCATACTGATCCATACCGGTCCATACTGGTCCGTACTGGTCCGTACTGGTCCGTAGTGGTCCGTACTGTTCCGTACTGGTCTGTACTGGTCCATACTGGGCCGCACTCGTCCGTACTGGTCCATACTGGTCCGTACTGGTTCATACTGGTCCATACCGGTGCATACCGGTCCGTTCTGCTCCGTTCTGGTCCGTACCAGTCCGTTCCTCTCCGTTCTGGTCCGTTGCGGTCCGTTCATGTCCGTACTGGTCCGTACTTGTCCATACTGGTCCATACTGGTCCGTACTGGTCCGTACCCGTCCGTACCGGTCCGTACCTCTCCGTACCCATCCGTACCGGTCCGTTCCGGTCCGTACCGGTCCATACCGGTCCGTACCGGTCCATTCCTCTCCGTTCTGGTCCGTTCCGGTCCGTTCATGTCCGTACTGGTCCGTACAGGTCCATACTGGTCCGTACTTGTCCATATTGGTCCACTGGTCCGTAAATGTCCGTAGTGGTCCATACTGATCCATACCGGTCCATACTAGTCCGTACCGCTCCGTACTGGTCCTCACTTGTCCATAGTGTTCCGTACTGGTCCGTAGTGTTCCGTACTGGTCCATACTGGTCCGTACCGGTCCGTACCGGACCTTACCTATCCGTACCGGTCCGTACCGGTCCGTTCTGGTCCGTACCGGTCCATACCGGTCCGTACTGGTCCGTACCGCTCCGTATCTGTCCGTACCCGTCCATACCGGTCCGTACCGGTCCATACCGGTCCGTACCGGTCCGTTCCTCTCCGTTCTGGTCCGTTCCGGTCCGTTCTTGTCCGTACTGGTTTGTACTTGTCCATACTGGTCCGTACTGGTCCGTACTGGTCCATACTGGTCCGTACCGGTCCCTACCGGTCCGTACTGGCCCGTACTAATCTGTATTGGTCCGTACTGGTCCGTATTCGTCCGTACTGGTCCATACTGTTCTGTAGTGTTCCGTACTGGTCCGTACTGGTCCATACTGTTCCGTACTGTTCCATACTGGTCCGTACTGGTCTGTACTGGTCCGTAATGGTCCATACTGGTCCGTACTTGTCCGTACTGGTCCGTAATGGTCCATACTGGTCCATACTGGTCCATACTGCTCCATACTGGTCCGTTCTGGTCTGTTCTGGTCCACATTGGTCCATACTGGTCCGTACTGGTCCGTAGTGGTCCATACTGGTCCATACAGGTCCGTACTGGTCCGTACTGGTTTGTACTTCTCCGTACTGGTCCGTACTGGTCCGTACTGTTCCGTACTGGTCTGTACTGCCCCGTAGTGGTCCATACTGGTGCATACCGGTCCGTTATGGTCCTTTCTGGCCTGTACAGGTCCGTACCGGTCCGTTCTGGTCTGTTCTGGTCCGTACTGGTCCGTACTGGTCAATACAAGTCCGTAATGGTCCGTAGTGGTCCATACTGGTCCGTACTGGTCCATACGGGTCCGTACCAGTCCGTACTGGTCCGTACTTGTCCGTACTTGTCCGTACCGGTCCGTACCGGTCCGTACTGGTCCGTACTGATCCGTACTGGCTATACTGCTCCGTACCGGTCCGTAGTGGTCCATACTGGTCTGTACCGGTCCCTACTGGTCCGTACCGGCCTGTACGGGTCCGTACCTGTCCGTACCGGTCTGTACCGGTCCGTTCCGGTCCGTACCGGTCCGTACCCGTCCGTACCCGTCCGTTCCAGTCCGTACTGCTCAGTAATGGTCTATGCTGGTCCGTACCGGTCCGTAATGCTCCGTACTTGTCTGTACTTTTCTGTACTTGTCCGTACCGGTCCGTACTGGTCCGTACCGTTCCGACCGGTCCGTTCTGGTCCTTTCTGGCCCGTACCGGTCCATACCGGTCCGTACCGGTCCATACCGGTCCGTACCGGTCCGTTCCTCTCCGTTCTGGCCCGTTCCGGTCCGTTCATGTCCATACTGGTCCGTACTTGTCCATACTGGTCCGTACTTGTCCATAGTGATCCATACTGGTCCGTTCTGGTCCGTAGTGGTCTCTACTGATCCATACCGGTCCGTACTGTCCCGTACTGATCCGTACTGGTCCGTACTGGTCCGTACTGATCCGTACTGGCCATACTGGACCGTAATGGTCCGTAGTGGTCCATACTGGGCCGTACTGGTCCGTACTGGTTCGTACTGGTCTGTACTGGTCCGTACTGTTCCGTACTGGTCTGTACTGGTCCATACTGGGCCGTAATCGTCCGTACTGGTCCATACTGGTCCGTACAGGTTCATACTGGTCCATACCAGTGCATACCGGTCCGTTCTGGTCCGTTCTGGTCCGTACCGGTCCGTTCCTCTCCGTTCTGGTCCGTTCCGTACTAGTCCGTTCTTGTCCATAGTGTTCCGTACTGGTCCGTAGTGTTCCGTACTTGTCCATACTGGTCCGTACCGGTCCGTACCGGTCCTTACCTGTCCGTACCGGTCCGTACCAGTCCGTTCCGGTCTGTACCGGTCCATACCGGTCCGTACCCGTCCGTACCGGTCCATACTGGTCCGTACCCGTCCGTTCCTCTCCGTTCTGGTCCGTTCCGGTCCGTTAATGTCCGTACTGGTCCGTACTTGTCCATACTGGTCCGTACTGGTCCATAGTGGTCCATACTGGTCCGTACTGGTCCGTACTTGTCAATAGTGATCCATACTGGTCCGTACTGGTCCGTAGTGGTTCGTACTGATCCATACCGGTCCGTACTGTTCCGTACTGATCTGTACTGGTCCGTACTGGTCCGTACTGATCTGTACTGGCCATACTGGACCGTAATGGTCCGTAGTGGTCCATACTGGGCCGTACTGGTCAGTACTGGTCCGTACTGGTCTGTACTGGTCCGTACTGTTCCGTACTGGTCTGTACTGGTCCATACTGGGCCGTACTCGTCCGTACTGGTCCATACTGGTCCGTATTGGTTCATACTGGTCCATACCGGTGCATACCGGTCCGTTCTGGTCCGTTCTGGTCCGTACCGGTCCGTTCCTCTCCGTTCTGGTCCGTTCCGTACTAGTCCGTACTTGTCCATAGTGTTCCGTACTGGTCCGTAGTGTTCCGTACTGGTCCATACTGGTCCGTACCGGTCCGTACCGGTCCTTACCTGTCCGTACCGGTCCGTACCAGTCCGTTCCGGTCTGTACCGGTCCGTACCGGTCCGTACCTGTCCGTACCGGTCCATACTGGTCCGTACTCGTCCGTACCGGTCCGTTCCGGTCCGTGCCGGTCCATACCGGTCCGTACCGGTCCGTACTGGTCCGTATTACTCCGTACTGGTCCACACTGTTCCGTAGTGTTCCGTACCGGTCCGTAGTGTTCCGTACTTGTCCATACTGGTCCGTAGCGGTCCGTACTGGTCCTTACCTGTCCGTACCGGTCTCTACCGGTCCGTTCTGGTCCGGACCGGTCCGTAGCCGTCCGTACTGGTCCGTACCTGTCTGTACCTCTCCGTACCGGTCCGTTTCGGTCCGTACCGGTCCATACCGGTCCGTACTGGTCCGTTCCTCTCCGTTCTGGTCCGTTGCGGTCCGTTCATGTCCGTACTGGTCCGTACTTGTCCATACTGGTCCTTACTGGTCCGTAGTGGTCCATACTCATCCACACCGGTCCATACTGCTCCGTACTGGTCCGTACTGGTCCGTACCTTTCCATAGTGTTCCGTACTGATCCATACCGGTCCGTACCGATCCGTACTGATCCGTACTGATCCATACCGGTCCGTACCGATCCGTACTGATCCGTACTGGTCCATACTGGTCCGTACTGGTCCGTACAGGCCATACTGGACCGTAATGGTCCGTAGTGGTCCATACTGGGCCGTACTGCTCCGTACTGGTCTGTACTGGTCCGTAGTGGTCCATACTGGTCCGTACTGGTCCGTACTGGTCCGTACTGGTCCGTACTGGTCCGTACTGGTCCATACAGGGCCGTACCCGTCCGTCCTGGTCCGTACCTGTCCGTACCCACCCATACCGGTCCGTTCCAGTCCGTACCGGTCCATACCGGTCCGTACCGGTCCGTTCCTCTCCGTTCTGATCCGTTCCGGTCCGTTCATGTCCGTACTGGTCCGTACAGGTCCATACTGATCCGTACTTGTCCATATTGGTCCACTGGTCCGTACATGTCCGTAGTGGTCCATACTGATCCATACCGGTCCGTACTGGTCCGTACTAATCTGTATTGGTCCGTTCTGGTCCGTATTCGTCCGTACTGGTCCATACTGTTCTGTAGTGTTCCGTACTGGTCCGTACTGGTCCATACTGGTCCATACTGCTCCATACTGCTCCATACTGGTCCGTTCTGGTCTGTTCTGGTCCACATTGGTCCATACTGGTCCGTACTGGTCCGTACTGGTCCATACTGGTCCATACTGGTCCGTACTGGTCCGTACTGGTTCGTACTTCTCCGTACTGGTCCGTACTGGTCCGTACTGTTCCGTACTGGTCTGTACTGCCCCGTAGTGGTCCATACTGGTGCATACCGGTCCATTATGGTCCTTTCTGGCCTGTACAGGTCCGTACCGGTCCGTTCTGGTCCGTAGTGGTCCGTACTGGTCCGTACCGGTCAATACAAGTCCGTAATGGTCCGTAGTGGTCCATACTGGTCCGTACTGGTCCATACGGGTCCGTACCAGTCCGTACTGGTCCGTACTTGTCCGTACTTGTCCGTACCGGTCCGTACTGGTCCGTACCGGTCCGTTCCGGTCCGTACCGGTCCGACCGGTCCGTACTGGTCCGTACTGATCCGTACTGATCCGTACTGGTCCGTACTGCTCCGTACTGGCCATACTGGACCGTAATGGTCCGTAGTGGTCCATACTGGGCCGTACTGCTCCGTACTGGTCTGTACTGGTCCGTACTGCTCCCAACTGGTCCGTTCTGGTCCGTTCTGGTCCGCACTCGTCCGTTCTGGTCCATACTGATCCATACCGGTCCATACCGGTCCGTACCGGTCCGTACTGGTCCGTATTGCTCCGTACTGGTCCATACGGTTCCGTAGTGTTCCGTACTGGTCCGTAGTATTCCGTACTGGTCCATACTGGTCCGTAGCGTTCTGTACTGGTCCTTACCTGTCCGTACCGGTCCGTACCGGTCCGTTCTGGTCCATTCCGGTCTGTACCGGTCCATACCGGTCTGTACCGGTCCGTTCCTCTCCGTTCTGGTCCGTTGCGGTCCGTTCATGTCCGTACTGGTCCGTACTTGTCCATACTGGTCCGTACTGGTCCGTACTGGTCCATACTGGTCCGTACTTGTCCATACTGGTCCGTACTTGTCCATAGTGATCCATACTGGTCCGTTCTGGTCCGTAGTGGTCTGTACTGATCCATACCGGTCCGTACAGTTCCGTACTGATCTGTACTGGTCCGTACTGGTCCGTACTGATCTGTACTGGCCATACTGGACCGTAATGGTCCGTAGTGGTCCATACTGGGCCGTACTGCTCCGTACTGGTCTGTACTGGTCCGTACTGCTCCCAACTGGTCCGTTCTGGTCCGTTCTGGTCCGCACTCGTCCGTTCTGGTCCATACTGATCCATACCGGTCCATACCGGTCCGTACCGGTCCGTACTGGTCCGTATTGCTCCGTACTGGTCCATACGGTTCCGTAGTGTTCCGTACTGGTCCGTAGTATTCCGTACTGGTCCATACTGGTCCGTAGCGTTCTGTACTGGTCCTTACCTGTCCGTACCGGTCCGTACCGGTCCGTTCTGGTCCGTTCCGGTCTGTACCGGTCCATACCGGTCTGTACCGGTCCGTTCCTCTCCGTTCTGGTCCGTTGCGGTCCGTTCATGTCCGTACTGGTCCGTACTTGTCCATACTGGTCCGTACTGGTCCGTACTGGTCCATACTGGTCCGTACTTGTCCATACTGGTCCGTACTTGTCCATAGTGATCCATACTGGTCCGTTCTGGTCCGTAGTGGTCTGTACTGATCCATACCGGTCCGTACAGTTCCGTACTGATCTGTACTGGTCCGTACTGGTCCGTACTGATCTGTACTGGCCATACTGGACCGTAATGGTCCGTAGTGGTCCATACTGGGCCATACTAGTCCGTACTGGTCAGTACTGGTCCGTACTGGTCCGTACTGGTCCATACAGGGCCGTACCCGTCCGTCCTGGTCCGTACCTGTCCGTACCCACCCATACCGGTCCGTTCCAGTCCGTACCGGTCCATACCGGTCCGTACCGGCCCGTTCCTCTCCGTTCTGGTTTGTTGCGGTCCGTTCCGGTCCCTTCATGTCCGTACTGGTCCGTACAGGTCCATACTGATCCGTACTTGTCCATATTGGTCCACTGGTCCGTACATGTCCGTAGTGGTCCATACTGATCCATACCGGTCCGTACTGGTCCGTACTAATCTGTATTGGTCCGTTCTGGTCCGTATTCGTCCGTACTGGTCCATACTGTTCTGTAGTGTTCCGTACTGGTCCGTACTGGTCCATACTGGTCCATACTGCTCCATACTGCTCCATACTGGTCCGTTCTGGTCTGTTCTGGTCCACATTGTTCCATACTGGTCCGTACTGGTCCGTAGTGGTCCATACTGGTCCATACAGGTCCGTACTGGTCCGTACTGGTTCGTACTTCTCCGTACTGGTCCGTACTGGTCCGTACTGTTCCGTACTGGTCTGTACTGCCCCGTAGTGGTCCATACTGGTGCATACCGGTCCGTTATGGTCCTTTCTGGCCTGTACAGGTCCGTACCGGTCCGTTCTGGTCCGTTCTGGTCCGTACTGGTCCGTACCGGTCAATACAAGTCCGTAATGGTCCGTAGTGGTCCATACTGGTCCGTACTGGTCCATACGGGTCCGTACCAGTCCGTACTGGTCCGTACTTGTCCGTACTTGTCCGTACCGGTCCGTACTGGTCCGTACCGGTCCGTTCCGGTCCGTACCGGTCCGACCGGTCCGTACTGGTCCGTACTGATCCGTACTGATCCGTACTGGTCCGTACTGCTCCGTACTGGCCATACTGGACCGTAATGGTCCGTAGTGGTCCATACTGGGCCATACTAGTCCGTACTGGTCAGTACTGGTCCGTACTGGTCCGTACTGGTCCATACAGGGCCGTACCCGTCCGTCCTGGTCCGTACCTGTCCGTACCCACCCATACCGGTCCGTTCCAGTCCGTACCGGTCCATACCGGTCCGTACCGGCCCGTTCCTCTCCGTTCTGGTTTGTTGCGGTCCGTTCCGGTCCCTTCATGTCCGTACTGGTCCGTACAGGTCCATACTGATCCGTACTTGTCCATATTGGTCCACTGGTCCGTACATGTCCGTAGTGGTCCATACTGATCCATACCGGTCCGTACTGGTCCGTACTAATCTGTATTGGTCCGTTCTGGTCCGTATTCGTCCGTACTGGTCCATACTGTTCTGTAGTGTTCCGTACTGGTCCGTACTGGTCCATACTGGTCCATACTGCTCCATACTGCTCCATACTGGTCCGTTCTGGTCTGTTCTGGTCCACATTGTTCCATACTGGTCCGTACTGGTCCGTAGTGGTCCATACTGGTCCATACAGGTCCGTACTGGTCCGTACTGGTTCGTACTTCTCCGTACTGGTCCGTACTGGTCCGTACTGTTCCGTACTGGTCTGTACTGCCCCGTAGTGGTCCATACTGGTGCATACCGGTCCGTTATGGTCCTTTCTGGCCTGTACAGGTCCGTACCGGTCCG
Source organism: Anomalospiza imberbis (assembly GCF_031753505.1). Classification (NCBI taxonomy): domain Eukaryota; kingdom Metazoa; phylum Chordata; class Aves; order Passeriformes; family Viduidae; genus Anomalospiza; species Anomalospiza imberbis. The sequence goes on along the minus strand of NW_027100470.1, from coordinate 30,808 downwards.
TTCTGGTCCGTTCTGGTCCGTACTGGTCCGTACCGGTCAATACAAGTCCGTAATGGTCCGTAGTGGTCCATACTGGTCCGTACTGGTCCATACGGGTCCGTACCAGTCCGTACTGGTCCGTACTTGTCCGTACTTGTCCGTACCGGTCCGTACTGGTCCGTACCGGTCCGTTCCGGTCCGTACCGGTCCGACCGGTCCGTACTGGTCCGTACTGATCCGTACTGATCCGTACTGGTCCGTACTGCTCCGTACTGGCCATACTGGACCGTAATGGTCCGTAGTGGTCCATACTGGGCCATACTAGTCCGTACTGGTCAGTACTGGTCCGTACTGGTCCGTACTGGTCCGTACTGGTCCATACAGGGCCGTACCCGTCCGTCCTGGTCCGTACCTGTCCGTACCCACCCATACCGGTCCGTTCCAGTCCGTACCGGTCCATACCGGTCCGTACCGGCCCGTTCCTCTCCGTTCTGGTTTGTTGCGGTCCGTTCCGGTCCCTTCATGTCCGTACTGGTCCGTACAGGTCCATACTGATCCGTACTTGTCCATATTGGTCCACTGGTCCGTACATGTCCGTAGTGGTCCATACTGATCCATACCGGTCCGTACTGGTCCGTACTAATCTGTATTGGTCCGTTCTGGTCCGTATTCGTCCGTACTGGTCCATACTGTTCTGTAGTGTTCCGTACTGGTCCGTACTGGTCCATACTGGTCCATACTGCTCCATACTGCTCCATACTGGTCCGTTCTGGTCTGTTCTGGTCCACATTGTTCCATACTGGTCCGTACTGGTCCGTAGTGGTCCATACTGGTCCATACAGGTCCGTACTGGTCCGTACTGGTTCGTACTTCTCCGTACTGGTCCGTACTGGTCCGTACTGTTCCGTACTGGTCTGTACTGCCCCGTAGTGGTCCATACTGGTGCATACCGGTCCGTTATGGTCCTTTCTGGCCTGTACAGGTCCGTACCGGTCCGTTCTGGTCCGTTCTGGTCCGTACTGGTCCGTACCGGTCAATACAAGTCCGTAATGGTCCGTAGTGGTCCATACTGGTCCGTACTGGTCCATACGGGTCCGTACCAGTCCGTACTGGTCCGTACTTGTCCGTACTTGTCCGTACCGGTCCGTACTGGTCCGTACCGGTCCGTTCCGGTCCGTACCGGTCCGACCGGTCCGTACTGGTCCGTACTGATCCGTACTGATCCGTACTGGTCCGTACTGCTCCGTACTGGCCATACTGGACCGTAATGGTCCGTAGTGGTCCATACTGGGCCGTACTGCTCCGTACTGGTCTGTACTGGTCCGTACTGCTCCCAACTGGTCCGTTCTGGTCCGTTCTGGTCCGCACTGGTCCGTTCTGGTCCATACTGATCCATACCGGTCCATACCGGTCCGTACCGGTCCGTACTGGTCCGTATTGCTCCGTACTGGTCCATACTGTTCCGTACTGTTCCGTACTGGTCCGTAGTATTCCGTACTGGTCCATACTGGTCCGTAGCGTTCTGTACTGGTCCTTACCTGTCCGTACCGGTCCGTACCGGTCCGTTCTGGTCCGTTCCGGTCTGTACCGGTCCATACCGGTCTGTACCGGTCCGTTCCTCTCCGTTCTGGTCCGTTGCGGTCCGTTCATGTCCGTACTGGTCCGTACTTGTCCATACTGGTCCGTACTGGTCCGTACTGGTCCATACTGGTCCGTACTTGTCCATACTGGTCCGTACTTGTCCATAGTGATCCATACTGGTCCGTTCTGGTCCGTAGTGGTCTGTACTGATCCATACCGGTCCGTACAGTTCCGTACTGATCTGTACTGGCCATACTGGACCGTAATGGTCCGTAGTGGTCCATACTGGGCCATACTAGTCCGTACTGGTCAGTACTGGTCTGTACTGGTCCGTACTGTTCCGTACTGGTCCATACTGGTCCATACTGGGCCGTACTCGTCCGTACTGGTCCATACTGGTCCGTGTTGGTTCATACTGGTCCATACCGGTGCATACCGGTCCGTTCTGGTCCGTTCTGGTCCGTACCGGTCCGTTCCTCTCCGTATTGCTCCGTTCCGTACTAGTCCGTACTTGTCCATAGTGTTCCGTACTGGTCCGTATTGCTCCGTACTGGTCCATACTGTTCCGTAGTGTTCCGTACTGGTCCGTAGTGTTCCGTACTTGTCCATACTGGTCCGTAGCGGTCTGTACTGGTCCTTACCTGTCCGTACCGGTCCGTACCCGTCCGTTCTGGTCCGTACCAGTCCATAGCCGTCCGTACCGGCCCGTTCCTCTCCGTTCTGGTCCGTTGCGGTCCGTTCATGTCCGTACTGGTCCGTACTTGTCCATACTGGTCCGTACTGGTCCATAGTGGTCCATACTGGTCCATACCGGTCCATACTGGTCCGTACTGGTCCGTACTGGTCCGTACCGGTCCATAGTGTTCCGTACGGATCCATACCGGTCCGTACCGATCCATACTGATCCGTACTGGTCCATACTGGTCCGTACTGATCCGTACTGGTCCATACTGGTCCGTACTGCTCCGTACTGGCCATACTGGACCGTAATGGTCCGTAGTGGTCCATACTGGGCCGTACTGCTCCGTAGTGGTCTGTACTGGTCCGTACTGGTCCGTACTGGTCCGTACTGGTCCGTACTGTTCCATACCGGTCCGTTCTGGTCCGTACCGGTCCATAGCCGTCCGTACCTGTCCGTACCCCTCCGTACCGGTCCGTTCCGGTCCGTACCGGTCCATACAAGTCCGTACCGGCCCGTTCCTCTCCGTTATGGTCCGTTGCGGTCCGTTCATGTCCGTACTGGTCCGTACTTGTCCATACTGGTCCGTACTGGTCCGTAGTGGTCCATACTGATCCATACCGGTCCATACTGGTCCGTACTGGTCCGTACTGGTCCGTACCGGTCCATAGTGTTCCGTACTGATCCATACCGGTCCGTACCGATCCATACTGATCCGTACTGGTCCATACTGGTCCGTACTGATCCGTACTGGTCCATACTGGTCCGTACTGCTTGCTACTGGCCATACTGGACCGTAATGGTCCGTAGTGGTCCATACTGGGCTGTACTGCTCCGTAGTGGTCTGTACTGGTCCGTACTGCTCCCTAGTGGTCCGTTCTGGTCCGTTCTGGTCCGCACTGGTCCGTTCTGGTCCGTACTGATCCGTACTGGTCAATACAAGTCCGTAATGGTCCGTAGTGGTCCATACTGGTCCGTACTGGTCCATACGGGTCCGTACCAGTCCGTACTGGTCCGTACTTGTTTGTACTTGTCCGTACCGGTCCGTACCGGTACGTACCGGTCCGTTCCGGTCCGTACTGGTCCGACCGGTCCGTACTGGTTCGTACTGGTCCGTACTGATCCGTACTGGCCATACTGGTCCGTACCGGTCCATACTGGTCCATACTGGTCCGTACCGGTCCATAGTGTTCCGTACTGATCCATACCGGTCCGTACTGATCCGTACTGGTCCATACTGGTCCGTACTGGTCCGTACTGATCCGTACTGGTCCATACTGGTCCGTACTGCTCAGTACTGGCCATACTGGACCGTAATGGTCCGTAGTGGTCCATACTGGGCCGTACTGCTCCGTACTGGTCTGTACTGGTCCGTACTGCTCCCAACTGGTCCGTTCTGGTCCGTTCTGGTCCGCACTGGTCCGTTCTGGTCCGTACTGATCCGTACTGGCCATACTGGACCGTACTGGTCCGTACAGGCCATACTGGACCGTAATGGTCCGTAGTGGTCCATACTGGGCCGTACTGCTCCGTACTGGTCCATACTGGTCCGTACTGGTCCATATTGGTCCGTACTGGTCCGTACTGGTCCGTACTGGTCCGTACTGGTCCGTACTGGTCCGTACTGGTCCGTACCCGTCCGTCCTGGTCCGTACCTGTCCGTACCCACCCATACCGGTCCGTTCCAGTCCGTACCGGTCCATACCGGTCCGTACCGGTCCGTTCCTCTCCGTTCTGATCCGTTCCGGTCCGTTCATGTCCGTACTGGTCCGTACAGGTCCATACTGATCCGTACTTGTCCATATTGGTCCACTGGTCCGTACGTGTCCGTAGTGGTCCATACTGATCCATACCGGTCCGTACTGGTCCGTACTAATCTGTATTGGTCCGTTCTGGTCCGTATTCGTCCGTACTGGTCCATACTGTTCTGTAGTGGTCCGTACTGGTCCGTACTGGTCCATACTGGTCCATACTGCTCCATACTGCTCCATACTGGTCCGTTCTGGTCTGTTCTGGTCCACATTGGTCCATACTGGTCCGTACTGGTCCGTACTGGTCCATACTGGTCCATACTGGTCCGTACTGGTCCGTACTGGTCCGTACTGTTCCGTACTGGTCTGTACTGCCCCGTAGTGGTCCATACTGGTGCATACCGGTCCGTTATGGTCCTTTCTGGCCTGTACAGGTCCGTACCGGTCCGTTCTGGTCCGTTCTGGTCCGTACTGGTCCGTACCGGTCAATACAAGTCCGTAATGGTCCGTAGTGGTCCATACTGGTCCGTACTGGTCCATACGGGTCCGTACCAGTCCGTACTGGTCCGTACTTGTCCGTACTTGTCCGTACCGGTCCGTACTGGTCCGTACCGGTCCGTTCCGGTCCGTACCGGTCCGACCGGTCCGTACTGGTCCGTACTGATCCGTACTGCTCCGTACTGGCCATACTGGTCCGTACCGGTCCATACTGGTCCATACTGGTCCGTACCGGTCCATAGTGTTCCGTACTGATCCATACCGGTCCGTACTGATCCGTACTGGCCCATACTGGTCCGTACTGGTCCGTACTGATCCGTACTGGTCCATACTGGTCCGTACTGCTCCGTACTGGCCATACTGGACCGTAATGGTCCGTAGTGGTCCATACTGGGCCGTACTGCTCCGTACTGGTCCGTAGTATTCCGTACTGCTCCCAACTGGTCCGTTCTGGTCCGTTCTGGTCCGCACTGGTCCGTTCTGGTCCGTACTGATCCGTACTGGCCATACTGGACCGTAATGGTCCGTAGTGGTCCATTCTGATCCATACCGGTCCATACCGGTCCGTACCGGTCCGTACTGGTCCGTATTGCTCCGTACTGGTCCATACTGTTCCGTAGTGTTCCGTACTGGTCCGTAGTATTCCGTACTGGTCCATACTGGTCCGTAGCGGTCTGTACTGGTCCTTACCTGTCCGTACCGGTCCGTACCGGTCCGTTCTGGTCCGTTCCGGTCCGTACCGGTCCATACCGGTCCGTACCGGTCCGTTCCTCTCCGTTCTGGTCCGTTGCGGTCCGTTCATGTCCGTTCTGGTCCGTACTTGTCCATACTGGTCCGTACTGGTCCGTACTGGTCCATACTGGGCCGTACCCGTCCGTACCGGTCCGTACCTGACCGTACCCATCCGTACTCGTCCGTTCCAGTCCGTACCGGTCCATACCGGTCCGTACCGGCCCGTTCCTCTCCGTTCTGGTCCGTTGCGGTCCGTTCATGTCCGTACTGGTCCGTACTTGTCCATACTGGTCCGTACTTGTCCATAGTGATCCATACCGGTCCGTTCTGGTCCGTAGTGGTCTGTACTGATCCATACCGGTCCGTACTGTTCCGTACTGATCTGTACTGGTCCGTACTGGTCCGTACTGATCTGTACTGGCCATACTGGACTGTAATGGTCCGTAGTGGTCCATACTGGGCCGTACTAGCCCGTACTGGTCAGTACTGGTCTGTACTGGTCCGTACTGTTCCGTACTGGTCTGTACTGGTCCGTGTTGGTTCATACTGGTCCATACCGCTGCATACCGGTCCGTTCTGGTCCGTTCTGGTCCGTACCGGTCCGTTCCTCTCCGTTCTGGTCCGTTCCGTACTAGTCCGTACTCGTCCATAGTGTTCCGTACTGGTCCGTAGTTTTCCGTACTGGTCCATACTAGTCCGTACTGGTCAGTACTGGTCCTTACCTGTCCGTACCGGGTCCGTACGCGTCCGTTCCGGTCTGTACCGGGTCCGTACCGGCCCGTACCTGTCCCTACCGGTCCCATACTGGTCCGTACCCGTCCGTAACCGGTCCGTTCCGGTCCGTGCCGGTCCATACCGGTCTCTACCGGTCCGTACTGGTCCGTATTGCTCTGTACTGGTCCATACTGTTCCGTAGTGTTCCGTACTGGTCCGTAGTGTTCCGTACTTGTCCATACTGGTCCGTAGCGGTCTGTACTGGTCCTTACCTGTCCGTACCGGTCCGTACCCGTCCGTTCTGGTCCGTACCGGTCCATAGCCGTCCGTACTGGTCCGTACCTGTCCGTACCCCTCCGTACCGGTCCGTTCCGGTCCGTACCAGTCCAATACCAGTCCGTACCGGGCCGTTCCTCTCCGTTCTGGTCCGTTGCGGTCCGTTCATGTCCGTACTGGTCCGTACTTGTCCATACTGAGTCCGTACTGGTCCGTAGTGGTCCATACTGATCCATACCGGTCCATACTGGTCCGTACTGGTCCGTACTGGTCCATCCCGGTCCATAGTGTTCCGTACTGATCCATACCGGTCCGTACCGATCCATACTGATCCGTACTGGTCCATACTGGTCCGTACTGATCCGTACTGGTCCATACTGGTCCGTACTGCTCCGTACTGGCCATACTGGACCGTAATGGTCCGTCAGTGGTGCGTCCATACTGGGCCGTACTGCTCCGTATTGGTCTGTACTGGTCCGTACGGTCCATACCGGTCCGTTCTGGTCCGTTCTGGTCCGCACTGGTCCGTTCTGGTCCGTACTGATCCGTACTGACCATACTGGACCGTAATGGTCCGTACCGGTCCGTTCCGGTCCGTTCCGGTCCATACCGGTCTGTACCGGTCCGTACTGGTCCGTATTGCTCCGTACTGGTCCATACTGTTCCGTAGTGTTCCGTACTGGTCCGTAGTGTTCCGTACTTGTCCATACTGGTCCGTAGCGGTCTGTACTGGTCCTTACCTTTCCGTACCGGTCCGTTCCGGTCCGTTCTGGTCCGTTCCGGTCCGTAGCCGTCCGTTACCGGTCCGTTAATGTCCGTACCCCTCCGTACCAGTCCGTTCCGGTCCGTACCCGGTCCATACCGGTCCGTACCGGTCCGTTCCTCTCCGTTCTGGTCCGTTGCGGTCCGTTCTGGTCCTTACTGGTCCGTACCTTGTCCATACTGGTCCGTACTGGTCCGTAGTGGTCCATACTGATCCATACCCGGTCCATACTGGTCCGTACTGGTCCGTACCGGTCCATAGTGTTCCGTACTGATCCATACCGGTCCGTACCGATCCATACTGATCCGTACTGGTCCATACTGGTCCGTACTGATCCGTACTGACCATACTGGACCGTAATGGTCCGTACCGGTCCGTTCCGGTCCGTTCCGGTCCATACCGGTCTGTACCGGTCCGTACTGGTCCGTATTGCTCCGTACTGGTCCATACTGTTCCGTAGTGTTCCGTACTGGTCCGTAGTGTTCCGTACTTGTCCATACTGGTCCGTAGCGGTCTGTACTGGTCCTTACCTTTCCGTACCGGTCCGTACCGGTCCGTTCTGGTCCGTTCCGGTCCGTAGCCGTCCGTTACCGGTCCGTACCTGTCCGTACCCCTCTCGTACCAGTCCGTTCCGGTCCGTACCGGTCCATACCGGTCCGTACCGGTCCGTTCCTCTCCGTTCTGGTCCGTTGCGGTCCTTGTTCTTGTCCGTACTGGTCCGTACTTGTCCATACTGGTCCGTACTGGTCCGTAGTGGTCCATACTGATCCATACCGGTCCGTACTGGTCCGTACTGGTCCGTACCGGTCCATAGTGTTCCGTACTGATCCATACCGGTCCGTACCGATCCATACTGGTCCGTACTGGTCCATACTGCTCCGTACTGATCCGTACTGGTCCATACTGGACCGTAATGGTCCGTAGTGGCCCATACTGGGCCGTACTGCTCCGTACTGGTCTGTACTGGTCCGTACTGGTCCATACTTGTCCGTACTGGTCCGTACTTGTCCATACTGGTCCATACTGGTCGCGTACTGGTCCGTACCCGTCCGTACCGGTCCGTACCTCTCCGTACCCATCCGTACCGGTCCGTTCCGGTCCGTACCGGTCCATACCGGTCCGTACCGGTCCATTCCTCTCCGTTCTGGTCGTTCCGGTCCCGTTCATGTCCGTACTGGTCCGTACAGGTCCATACTGGTCCGTACTTGTCCATATTGGTCCACTGGTCCGTAAATGTCCGTAGTGGTCCATACTGATCCATACCGGTCCATACTAGTCCGGTACCCGCTCCGTACTGGTCCTCACTTGTCCATAGTGTTCCGTACTGGTCCGTAGTGTTCCGTACTGGTCCATACTGGTCCGTACCGGTCCGTACCGGACCTTACCTATCCGTACCGGTCCGTACCGGTCCGTTCTGGTCCGTACCGGTCCATACCGGTCCGTACTGGTCCGTACCGCTCCGTATCTGTCCGTACCCGTCCGTACCGGTCCGTACCGGTCCATACTGGTCCGTACCGGTCCGTTCCTCTCCGTTCTGGTCCGTTCCGGTCCTGTTCTTGTCCGGTACTGGTTTGTACTTGTCCATACTGGTCCGTACTGGTCCGTACTGGTCCATACTGGTCCGTACCGGTCCCTACCGGTCCGTACTGGTCCGTACTAATCTGTATTGGTCCGTACTGGTCCGTATTCGTCCGTACTGGTCCATACTGTTCTGTAGTGTTCCGTACTGGTCCGTACTGGTCCATACTGTTCCGTACTGTTCCATACTGGTCCGTACTGGTCTGTACTGGTCCGTAATGGTCCATACTGGTCCGTACTTGTCCGTACTGGTCCGTAATGGTCCATACTGGTCCATACTGGTCCATACTGCTCCATACTGGTCCGTTCTGGTCTGTTCTGGTCCACATTGGTCCATACTGGTCCGTACTGGTCCGTACTGGTCCATACCTGGTCCATACAGGTCCGTACTGGTCCGTAATGGTTTGTACTTCTCCGTACTGGTCCGTACTGGTCCGTACTGTTCCGTACTGGTCTGTACTGCCCCGTAGTGGTCCATACTGGTGCATACCGGTCCGTTATGGTCCTTTCTGGCCCTGTACAGGTCCGTACCGGTCCGTTCTGGTCCGTTCTGGTCCGTACTGGTCCGTACTGGTCAATACAAGCCCATAATGGTCCGTAGTGGTCATACTGGTCCGTACTGGTCCATACGGGTCCGTACCAGTCGTACTGGTCCGTACTTGTCCGTACTTGTCCGTACCGGTCCGTACTGGTCCGTACTGATCCGTACTGGCTATACTGCTCCGTACCGGTCCGTAGTGGTCCATACTGGTCTGTACCGGTCCCTACTGGTCCGTACCGGCCTGTACGGGTCCGTACCTGTCCGTACCGGTCTGTACCGGTCCGTTCCGGTCGCGTACGCGTCCGTACCCGTCCGTACCGGTCCGTTCCAGTCCGTACTGCCTCAGTAATGGTCTATGCTGGTCCGTACCGGTCCGTAATGCTCCGTACTGGTCTGTACTTTTCTGTACTTGTCCGTTACCCAGGTCCGTACTGGTCCGTACCGTTCCGACCGGTCCGTTCTGGTCCTTTCTGGCCCGTACCGGTCCATACCGGTCCGTACCGGTCCATACCGGTCCGTACCGGTCCGTTCCTCTCCGTTCTGGCCCGTTCCGGTCTCGTTCATCGTCCATACTGGTCCGTTACTTGTCCATACTGGTCCGTACTTGTCCATAGTGATCCATACTGGTCCGTTCTGGTCCGTAGTGGTCTCTACTGATCCATACCGGTCCGTACTGTCCCGTACTGATCCGTACTGGTCCGTACTGGTCCGTACTGATCCGTACTGGCCATACTGGACCGTAATGGTCCGTAGTGGTCCATACTGGGCCGTACTGGTCCGTACTGGTTCGTACTGGTCTGTACTGGTCCGTACTGTTCCGTACTGGTCTGTACTGGTCCATACTGGGCCGTAATCGTCCGTACTGGTCCATACTGGTCCGTACAGGTTCATACTGGTCCATACCAGTGCATACCGGTCCGTTCTGGTCCGTTCTGGTCCGTACCGGTCCGTTCCTCTCCGTTCTGGTCCGTTCCGTACTAGTCCGTTCTTGTCCATAGTGTTCCGTACTGGTCCGTAGTGTTCCGTACTTGGTCCATACTGGTCCGTACCGGTCCGTACCGGTCCTTACCTGTCCGTACCGGTCCGTACCAGTCCGTTCCGGTCTGTACCGGTCCATACCAGTCCGTACCCGTCCGTACCGGTCCATACTGGTCCGTACCCGTCCGTTCCTCTCCGTTCTGGTCCGTTCCGGTCCGTTAATGTCCGTTACTGGTCCGTACTTGTCCATACTGGTCCGTACTGGTCCATAGTGGTCCATACTGGTCCGTACTGGTCCGTATTGGTCCATCCCGGTCCATAGTGTTCCGTACTGATCCATACCGGTCCGTACCGATCCATACTGATCCGTACTGCGTCCATACTGGTCCGTACTGATCCGTACTGGTCCATACTGGGCCGTACTGCTCCGTATTGGTCTGTACTGGTCCGTACTTGGTCCATACCGGTCCGTTCTGGTCCGTTCTGGTCCGCACTGGTCCGTTCTGGTGTCCGTACTGATCCGTACTGACCATACTGGACCGTTAATGGTCCGTACCGGTCCGTTCCGGTCCGTTCCCGGTCCATACCGGTCTGTACCGGTCCGTACTGGTCCGTATTGCTCCGTACTGGTCCATACTGTTCCGTAGTGTTCCGTACTGGTCCGTAGTGTTCCGTACTTGTCCATACTGGTCCGTAGCGGGTCTGTACTGGTCCTTACCTTTCCGTACCGGTCCGTACCGGTCCGTTCTGGTCCGTTCCGGTCCGTAGCCATCCGTACCGGTCCGTACCTGTCCGTACCACCTCCGTACCAGTCCGTTCCCGGTCCGTACCGGTCTACATACTGGTCCGTACCAGTCCGTTCCTCTCCGTTCTGGTCCGTTGCGGTCCGTTCTTGTCCGTACTGGTCCGTACTTGTCCATACTGGTCCGTACTGGTCCGTAGTGGTCCATACTGATCCATACCGGTCCGTACTGGTCCGTACTGGTCCGTACCGGTCCATAGTGTTCCGTACTGATCCATACCGGTCCGTACCGATCCATACTGATCCGTACTGGTCCATACTGCGGTCCGTACTGATCCGTACTGACCAATACTGGACCGTAATGGTCCGTAGTGGCCCATACTGGGCCGTACTGCTCCGTACTGGTCTGTACTGGTCCGTACTGGTCCATACTGGTCCGTACTTGTCCGTACTGGTCCGTACTGGTCCATAACTGGGCCGTACCCGTCCGTACCGGTCCGTACCCGTCCGTACCCATCCGTACTTGTCCGTTCCAGTCCGTACCGGTCCATACCGGTCCGTACCGGCACGTTCCTCTCCGTTCTGGTCCGTTGCGGTCCGTTCATGTCCGTACTGGTCCGTACTTGTCCATACTGGTCCGTACTTGTCCATAGTGATCCATACTGGTCCGTTCTGCTCCGTACTGGTCTGTACTGGTCCGTACTGGTCCATACTGGTCCGTAGCGGGTCCGTACTGGTCCGTACTGGGTCCATACTGGGCCGTACCCGTCCGTACCTGGTCCGTACCTGTCCGTACCCATTCCGTACTCGTCCGTTCCAGTCCGTACTGTTCCATACCGGTCCGTTCTGGTCCGTACCGGTCCATAGCCGTCCGTTACCGGTCCGTACCTGTCCGTACCCCTCCGTACCGGTCCGTTCCGGTCCGTACCTGTCCATACAAGTCCGTACCGGCCCGTTCCTCTCCGTTATGGTCCGTTGCGGTCCGTTCATGTCCGTACTGGTCCGTACTTGTCCATACTGGTCCGTACTGGTCCGTAGTGGTCCATACTGATCCATACCGGTCCATACTGGTCCGTACTGGTCCGTACTGGTCCATCCCGGTCCATAGTGTTCCGTACTGATCCATACCGGTCCGTACCGATCCATACAGATCCGTACTGGTCCATACTGGTCCGTACTGAATCCCGTACTGGTCCATACTGGTCCGTACTGCTTGGTACTGGCCATACTGGACCGTAATGGTCCGTAGTGGTCCATACTGGGCTGTACTGCTCCGTAGTGGTCTGTACTGGTCCGTACTGCTCCCTAGTGGTCCGTTCTGGTCCGTTCTGGTCCGCACTGGTCCGTTCTGGTCCGTACTGATCCGTACTGGTCAATACAAGTCCGTAATGGTCCGTAGTGGTCCATACTGGTCCGTACTGGTCCATACGGGTCCGTACCAGTCCGTACTGGTCCGTACTTGTCCGTACTTGTCCGTACCCGGTCCGTACCGGGTACGTACCGGTCCGTTCCGGTCCGTACTGGTCCGACCGGTCCGTACTGGTTCGTACTGGTCCGTACTGATCCGTACTGGCCATACTGGTCCGTACCGGTCCATACTGGTCCATACTGGTCCGTACCGGTCCATAGTGTTCCGTACTGATCCATACCGGTCCGTACTGATCCGTACTGGTCCATACTGGTCCGTACTGGTCCGTACTGATCCGTACTGGTCCATACTGGTCCGTACTGCTCCGTACTGGCCATACTGGACCGTAATGGTCCGTAGTGGTCCATACTGGGCCGTACTGCTCCGTACTGGTCTGTACTGGTCCGTACTGCTCCCAACTGGTCCGTTCTGGTCCGTTCTGGTCCGCACTGGTCCGTTCTGGTCCGTACTGATCCGTACTGGCCATACTGGACCGTAATGGTCCGTAGTGGTCCATACTGATCCATACCGGTCCATACCGGTCCGTACCGGTCCGTACTGGTCCGTATTGCTCCGTACTGGTCCATACTGTTCCGTAGTGTTCTGTACTGGTCCGTAGTATTCCGTACTGGTCCATACTGGTCCGTAGCGGTCTGTACTGGTCCTTACCTGTCCGTACCGGTCCGTACCGGTCCGTTCTGGTCCGTTCCGGTCCGTACCGGTCCATACCGGTCCGTACCGGTCCGTTCCTCTCCGTTCTGGTCCGATGCGGTCCGTTCATGTCCGTTCTGGTCCGTACTTGTCCATACTGGTCCGTACTGGTCCGTACTGGTCCATACTGGGCCGTACCCGTCCGTACCGGTCCGTACCTGACCGTACCCATCCGTACTCGTCCGTTCCAGTCCGTACCGGTCCATACCGGTCCGTACCGGCCCGTTCCTCTCCGTTCTGGTCCGTTGCGGTCCGTTCATGTCCATACTGGTCCGTACTTGTCCATACTGGTCCGTACTTGTCCATAGTGATCCATACCGGTCCGTTCTGGTCCGTAGTGGTCTGTACTGATCCATACCGGTCCGTACTGTTCCGTACTGATCTGTACTGGTCCGTACTGGTCCGTACTGATCTGTACTGGCCATACTGGACTGTAATGGTCCGTAGTGGTCCATACTGGGCCGTACTAGTCCGTACTGGTCAGTACTGGTCTGTACTGGTCCGTACTGTTCCGTACTGGTCTGTACTGGTCCATACTGGGCCGTACTCGTCCGTACTGGTCCATACTGGTCCGTGTTGGTTCATACTGGTCCATACCGCTGCATACCGGTCCGTTCTGGTCCGTTCTGGTCCGTACCGGTCCGTTCCTCTCCGTTCTGGTCCGTTCCGTACTAGTCCGTACTCGTCCATAGTGTTCCGTACTGGTCCGTAGTGTTCCGTACTGGTCCATACTGGTCCGTACCGGTCGTACCGGTCCTTACCTGTCCGTACCGGTCCGTACCAGTCCGTTCCGGTCTGTACCGGTCCCGTACCGGTCCGTACCTGTCCGTACCGGTCCATACTGGTCCGTACCCGTCCGTACGGTCCGTTCCGGTCCGTGCCGGTCCATACCGGTCTCTACCGGTCCGTACTGGTCCGTATTGCTCTGTACTGGTCCATACTGTTCCGTAGTGTTCCGTACTGGTCCGTAGTGTTCCGTACTTGTCCATACTGGTCCGTAGCGGTCTGTACTGGTCCTTACCTGTCCGTACCGGTCCGTACCCGTGCGTTCTGGTCCGTACCGGTCCGTAGCCGTCCGTACTGGTCCGTACCTGTCCGTACCCCTCCGTACCGGTCCGTTCCGGTACGTACCAGTCCATACCAGTCCGTACCGGGCCGTTCCTCTCCGTTCTGGTCCGTTGCGGTCCGTTCATGTCTGTACTGGTCCGTACTTGTCCATACTGGTCCGTACTGGTCCGTAGTGGTCCATACTGATCCTTACCGGTCCATACTGGTCCGTACTGGTCCGTACTGGTCCATCCCGGTCCATAGTGTTCCGTACTGATCCATACCGGTCCGTACCGATCCATACTGATCCGTACTGGTCCATACTGGTCCGTACTGATCCGTACTGGTCCATACTGGTCCGTACTGCTCCGTACTGGCCATACTGGACCGTAATGGTCCGTAGTGGTCCATACTGGGCTGTACTGCTCCGTATTGGTCTGTACTGGTCCGTACTGGTCCATACCGGTCCGCTCTGGTCCGTTCTGGTCCGCACTGGTCCGTTCTGGTCCGTACTGATCCGTACTGACCATACTGGACCGTAATGGTCCGTACCGGTCCGTTCCGGTCCGTTCCGGTCCATACCGGTCTGTACCGGTCCGTACTGGTCCGTATTGCTCCGTACTGGTCCATACTGTTCCGTAGTGTTCCGTACTGGTCCGTAGTGTTCCGTACTTGTCCATACTGGTCCGTAGCGGTCTGTACTGGTCCTTACCTTTCCGTACCGGTCCGTATCGGTCCGTTCTGGTCCGTTCCGGTCCGTAGCCGTCCGTACCGGTCCGTACCTGTCCGTACCCCTCCGTACCAGTCCGTTCCGGTCCGTACCGGTCCATACCGGTCCGTACCGGTCCGTTCCTCTCCGTTCTGGTCCGTTGCGGTCCGTTCTTGTCCGTACTGGTCCGTACTTGTCCATACTGGTCCGTACTGGTCCGTAGTGGTCCATACTGATCCATACCGGTCCGTACTGGTCCGTACTGGTCCGTACCGGTCCATAGTGTTCCGTACTGATCCATACCGGTCCGTACCGATCCATACTGATCCGTACTGGTCCGTACTGGTCCGTACTGATCCGTACTGACCATACTGGACCGTAATGGTCCGTACCGGTCCGTTCCGGTCCGTTCCGGTCCATACCGGTCTGTACCGGTCCGTACTGGTCCGTATTGCTCCGTACTGGTCCATACTGTTCCGTAGTGTTCCGTACTGGTCCGTAGTGTTCCGTACTTGTCCATACTGGTCCGTAGCGGTCTGTACTGGTCCTTACCTTTCCGTACCGGTCCGTACCGGTCCGTTCTGGTCCGTACCGGTCCGTAGCCGTCCGTACCGGTCCGTACCTGTCCGTACCCCTCCGTACCAGTCCGTTCCGGTCCGTACCGGTCCATACCGGTCCGTACCGGTCCGTTCCTCTCCGTTCTGGTCCGTTGCGGTCCGTTCTTGTCCGTACTGGTCCGTACTTGTCCATACTGGTCCGTACTGGTCCGTAGTGGTCCATACTGATCCATACCGGTCCGTACTGGTCCGTACTGGTCCGTACCGGTCCATAGTGTTCCGTACTGATCCATACCGGTCCGTACCGATCCATACTGGTCCGTACCGGTCCCTACCGGTCCGTACTGATCCGTACTGGTCCATACTGGACCGTAATGGTCCGTAGTGGCCCATACTGGGCCGTACTGCTCCGTACTGGTCTGTACTGGTCCGTACTGGTCCATACTGGTCCGTACTGGTCCGTACTGGTCCGTACTGGTCCATACTGGGCCGTACCCGTCCGTACCGGTCCGTACCTGTCCGTACCCATCCGTACTTGTCCGTTCCAGTCCGTACCGGTCCATACCGGTCCGTACCGGCACGTTCCTCTCCGTTCTGGTCCGTTGCGGTCCGTTCATGTCCGTACTGGTCCGTACTTGTCCATACTGGTCCGTACTTGTCCATAGTGATCCATACTGGTCCGTTCTGCTCCGTACTGGTCTGTACTGGTCCGTACTGGTCCATACTGGTCCGTAGCGGTCCGTACTGGTCCGTACTGGTCCATACTGGGCCGTACCCGTCCGTACCGGTCCGTACCTGTCCGTACCCATCCGTACTCGTCCGTTCCAGTCCGTACCGGTCCATACCGGTCCGTACCGACCCGTTCCTTTCCGTTCTGGTCCGTTGCGGTCCGTTCATGTCCGTACTTGTCCGTACTTGTCCATACTGGTCCGTACTTGTCCATAGTGATCCATTCTGGTCCGTTCTGGTCCGTAGTGGTCTGTACTGATCCATACCGGTCCGTACTGTTCCGTACTGATCTGTACTGGTCCGTACTGGTCCGTACTGATCTGTACTGGCCATACTGGACCATAATGGTCCGTAGTGGTCCATACTGGGCCGTACTAGTCCGTACTGGTCAGTACTGGTCTGTACTGGTCCGTACTGTTCCGTACTGGTCTGTACTGGTCCATACTGGGCCGTACTCGTCCGTACTGGTCCATACTGGTCCGTGTTGGTTCATACTGGTCCATAACAGTGCATACCGGTCCGTTCTGGTCCGTTCTGGTCCGTACCGGTCCGTTCCTCTCCGTTCTGGTCCGTTCCGTACTAGTCCGTACTTGTCCATAGTGTTCCGTACTGGTCCGTACTGTTCCGTACTGGTCCATACTGGTCCGTACCGGTCCGTACCGGTCCTTACCTGTCCGTACCGGTCCGTACCAGTCCGTTCCGGTCTGTACCGGTCCGTACCGGTCCGTACCTGTCCGTACCGGTCCATACTGGTCCGTACCCGTCCGTACCGGTCCGTTCCGGTCCGTGCCGGTCCATACCGGTCCGTACCGGTCCGTACTGGTCCGTATTGCTCCGTACTGGTCCATACTGTTCCGTAGTGTTCCATACTGGTCCGTAGTGTTCCGTACTTGTCCATACTGGTCCGTAACGGTCTGTACTGGTCCTTACCTGTCCGTACCGGTCCGTACCCGTCCGTTCTGGTCCGTACCAGTCCATAGCCGTCCGTACCGGTCCGTACCGGTCCGTA
Source organism: Anomalospiza imberbis (assembly GCF_031753505.1). NCBI lineage: Eukaryota > Metazoa > Chordata > Aves > Passeriformes > Viduidae > Anomalospiza > Anomalospiza imberbis. Next base: position 13,826 of record NW_027100470.1, on the reverse strand, counting down.
CTGGTCCATCCCGGTCCATAGTGTTCCGTACTGATCCATACCGGTCCGTACCGATCCATACTGATCCGTACTGGTCCATACTGGTCCGTACTGATCCGTACTGGTCCATACTGGTCCGTACTGCTCCGTACTGGCCATACTGGACCGTAATGGTCCGTAGTGGTCCATACTGGGCCGTACTGCTCCGTATTGGTCCGTACTGGTCCGTACTGGTCCATACCGGTCCGTTCTGGTCCGTTCTGGTCCGCACTGGTCCGTTCTGGTCCGTACTGATCCGTACTGACCATACTGGACCGTAATGGTCCGTACCGGTCCGTTCCGGTCCGTTCCGGTCCATACCGGTCTGTACCGGTCCGTACTGGTCCGTATTGCTCCGTACTGGTCCATACTGTTCCGTAGTGTTCCGTACTGGTCCGTAGTGTTCCGTACTTGTCCATACTGGTCCGTAGCGGTCTGTACTGGTCCTTACCTTTCCGTACCGGTCCGTACCGGTCCGTTCTGGTCCGTTCCGGTCCGTAGCCGTCCGTACCGGTCCGTACCTGTCCGTACCCCTCCGTACCAGTCCGTTCCGGTCCGTACCGGTCCATACCGGTCCGTACCGGTCCGTTCCTCTCCGTTCTGGTCCGTTGCGGTCCGTTCTTGTCCGTACTGGTCCGTACTTGTCCATACTGGTCCGTACTGGTCCGTAGTGGTCCATACTGATCCATACCGGTCCGTACTGGTCCGTACTGGTCCGTACCGGTCCATAGTGTTCCGTACTGATCCATACCGGTCCGTACCGATCCATACTGATCCGTACTGGTCCGTACTGGTCCGTACTGATCCGTACTGACCATACTGGACCGTAATGGTCCGTACCGGTCCGTTCCGGTCCGTTCCGGTCCATACCGGTCTGTACCGGTCCGTACTGGTCCGTATTGCTCCGTACTGGTCCATACTGTTCCGTAGTGTTCCGTACTGGTCCGTAGTGTTCCGTACTTGTCCATACTGGTCCGTAGCGGTCTGTACTGGTCCTTACCTTTCCGTACCGGTCCGTACCGGTCCGTTCTGGTCCGTACCGGTCCGTAGCCGTCCGTACCGGTCCGTACCTGTCCGTACCCCTCCGTACCAGTCCGTTCCGGTCCGTACCGGTCCATACCGGTCCGTACCGGTCCGTTCCTCTCCGTTCTGGTCCGTTGCGGTCCGTTCTTGTCCGTACTGGTCCGTACTTGTCCATACTGGTCCGTACTGGTCCGTAGTGGTCCATACTGATCCATACCGGTCCGTACTGGTCCGTACTGGTCCGTACCGGTCCATAGTGTTCCGTACTGATCCATACCGGTCCGTACCGATCCATACTGGTCCGTACCGGTCCCTACCGGTCCGTACTGATCCGTACTGGTCCATACTGGACCGTAATGGTCCGTAGTGGCCCATACTGGGCCGTACTGCTCCGTACTGGTCTGTACTGGTCCGTACTGGTCCATACTGGTCCGTACTGGTCCGTACTGGTCCGTACTGGTCCATACTGGGCCGTACCCGTCCGTACCGGTCCGTACCTGTCCGTACCCATCCGTACTTGTCCGTTCCAGTCCGTACCGGTCCATACCGGTCCGTACCGGCACGTTCCTCTCCGTTCTGGTCCGTTGCGGTCCGTTCATGTCCGTACTGGTCCGTACTTGTCCATACTGGTCCGTACTTGTCCATAGTGATCCATACTGGTCCGTTCTGCTCCGTACTGGTCTGTACTGGTCCGTACTGGTCCATACTGGTCCGTAGCGGTCCGTACTGGTCCGTACTGGTCCATACTGGGCCGTACCCGTCCGTACCGGTCCGTACCTGTCCGTACCCATCCGTACTCGTCCGTTCCAGTCCGTACCGGTCCATACCGGTCCGTACCGACCCGTTCCTTTCCGTTCTGGTCCGTTGCGGTCCGTTCATGTCCGTACTTGTCCGTACTTGTCCATACTGGTCCGTACTTGTCCATAGTGATCCATTCTGGTCCGTTCTGGTCCGTAGTGGTCTGTACTGATCCATACCGGTCCGTACTGTTCCGTACTGATCTGTACTGGTCCGTACTGGTCCGTACTGATCTGTACTGGCCATACTGGACCATAATGGTCCGTAGTGGTCCATACTGGGCCGTACTAGTCCGTACTGGTCAGTACTGGTCTGTACTGGTCCGTACTGTTCCGTACTGGTCTGTACTGGTCCATACTGGGCCGTACTCGTCCGTACTGGTCCATACTGGTCCGTGTTGGTTCATACTGGTCCATAACAGTGCATACCGGTCCGTTCTGGTCCGTTCTGGTCCGTACCGGTCCGTTCCTCTCCGTTCTGGTCCGTTCCGTACTAGTCCGTACTTGTCCATAGTGTTCCGTACTGGTCCGTACTGTTCCGTACTGGTCCATACTGGTCCGTACCGGTCCGTACCGGTCCTTACCTGTCCGTACCGGTCCGTACCAGTCCGTTCCGGTCTGTACCGGTCCGTACCGGTCCGTACCTGTCCGTACCGGTCCATACTGGTCCGTACCCGTCCGTACCGGTCCGTTCCGGTCCGTGCCGGTCCATACCGGTCCGTACCGGTCCGTACTGGTCCGTATTGCTCCGTACTGGTCCATACTGTTCCGTAGTGTTCCATACTGGTCCGTAGTGTTCCGTACTTGTCCATACTGGTCCGTAACGGTCTGTACTGGTCCTTACCTGTCCGTACCGGTCCGTACCCGTCCGTTCTGGTCCGTACCAGTCCATAGCCGTCCGTACCGGTCCGTACCGGTCCGTACCGGTCCGTTCCTCTCCGTTCCGGTCCGTACCAGTCCATACCGGTCCGTACCGGCCCGTTCCTCTCCGTTCTGGTCCGTTGCGGTCCGTTCATGTCCGTACTGGTCCGTACTTGTCCATACTGGTCCGTACTGGTCCATAGTGGTCCATACCGGTCCGTACTGGTCCGTACTGGTCCGTACCGGTCCATAGTGTTCCGTACTGATCCATACCGGTCCGTACCGATCCATACTGATCCGTACTGGTCCATACTGGTCCGTACTGATCCGTACTGGTCCATACTGGTCCGTACTGCTCCGTATTGGCCATACTGGACCGTAATGGTCCGTAGTGGTCCATACTGGGCCGTACTGCTCCGTAGTGGTCGGTACTGGTCCGTAGTGTTCCGTACTGGTCCGTACAGTCCGTACTGGTCCATACCGGTCCGTTCTTGTCCGTACCGGTCCATAGCCGTCCGTACCGGTCAGTACCTGTCCGTACCCCTCCGTACCGGTCCGTTCCGGTCCGTACCAGTCCATACAAGTCCGTACTGGTCCGTTCCTCTCCGTTCTGGTCCGTTGCGGTCCGTTCATGTCCGTACTGGTCCGTACTTGTCCATACTGGTCCGTAGTGGTCCATACTGATCCATACCGGTCCATACTCGTCCGTACTGGTCCGTACTGGTCCGTACCGGTCCATAGTGTTCCGTACTGATCCATACCGGTCCGTACTGATCCATACTGATCCGTACTGGTCCATACTGGTCCGTACTGCTCCGCACTGGCCATACTGGACCGTAATGGTCCGTAGTGGTCCATACTGGGCTGTACTGCTCCGTACTGGTCTGTACTGGTCCGTACTGCTCCCTACTGGTCCGTTCTGGTCCGTTCTGGTCCGCACTGGTCCGTTCTGGTCCGTACTGATCCGTACTGACCATACTGGACCGTAATGGTCCGTAGTGGTCCATACTGATCCATACCGGTCCATACCGGTCCGTACCGGTCCGTACTGGTCCGTATTGCTCCGTACTGGTCCATACTGTTCCGTACTGATCCGTACTGGTCCGTACTGGTCCGTACTGATCCGTACTGGCCATACTGGACCGTAATGGTCCGTAGTGGTCCATACTGGGCTGTACTGTCCGTACTGGTTCGTACTGGTCTGTACTGGTCTGTACTGTTCCGTACTCGTCCGTACTGGTCCATACTGGTCCGTACTGGTTCATACTGGTCCATACCGCTGCATACCGGTCCGTTCTGGTCCGTTCTGGTCTGTACCGGTCCGTTCCTCTCCGTTCTGGTCCGTTGCGGTCCGTTCATGTCCGTACTGGTCCGTACTTGTCCATACTGGTCCATACTGGTCCGTACTGGTCCGTACCCGTCCGTACCGGTCCGTACCTCTCCGTACCCATCCGTACCGGTCCGTTCCGGTCCGTACCGGTCCATACCGGTCCGTACCGGTCCATTCCTCTCCGTTCTGGTCCGTTCCGGTCCGTTCATGTCCGTACTGGTCCGTACAGGTCCATACTGGTCCGTACTTGTCCATATTAGTCCACTGGTCCGTAAATGTCCGTAGTGGTCCATACTGATCCATACCGGTCCATACTAGTCCGTACTGCTCCGTACTGGTCCTCACTTGTCCATAGTGTTCCGTACTGGTCCGTAGTGTTCCGTACTGGTCCATACTGGTCCGTACCGGTCCGTACCGGACCTTACCTATCCGTACCGGTCCGTACCAGTCCGTTCTGGTCCGTACCGGTCCATACCGGTCCGTACTGGTCCGTACCGCTCCGTATCTGTCCGTACCCGTCCGTACCGGTCCGTACCGGTCCATACTGGTCCGTACCGGTCCGTTCCTCTCTGTTCTGGTCCGTTCCGGTCCGTTCTTGTCCGTACTGGTCCGTACTTGTCCATACTGTTCCGTACTCGTCCGTACTGGTCCATACTGGTCCGTACTGGTTCATACTGGTCCATACCGCTGCATACTGGTCCGTTCTGGTCCGTTCTGGTCTGTACCGGTCCGTTCCTCTCCGTTCTGGTCCGTTGCGGTCCGTTCATGTCCGTACTGGTCCGTACTTGTCCATACTGGTCCATACTGGTCCGTACTGGTCCGTACCCGTCCGTACCGGTCCGTACCTCTCCGTACCCATCCGTACCGGTCCGTTCCGGTCCGTACCGGTCCATACCGGTCCGTACCGGTCCATTCCTCTCCGTTCTGGTCCGTTCCGGTCCGTTCATGTCCGTACTGGTCCGTACAGGTCCATACTGGTCCGTACTTGTCCATATTGGTCCACTGGTCCGTAAATGTCCGTAGTGGTCCATACTGATCCATACCGGTCCATACTAGTCCGTACTGCTCCGTACTGGTCCTCACTTGTCCATAGTGTTCCGTACTGTTCCGTAGTGTTCCGTACTGGTCCATACTGGTCCGTACCGGTCCGTACCGGACCTTACCTATCCGTACCGGTCCGTACCAGTCCGTTCTGGTCCGTACCGGTCCATACCGGTCCGTACTGGTCCGTACCGCTCCGTATCTGTCCGTACCCGTCCGTACCGGTCCGTACCGGTCCATACTGGTCCGTACCGGTCCGTTCCTCTCCGTTCTGGTCCGTTCCGGTCCGTTCTTGTCCGTACTGGTTTGTACTTGTCCATACTGGTCCGTACTGGTCCGTACTGGTCCATACTGGTCCGTACCGGTCCCTACCGGTCCGTACTGGTCCGTACTAATCTGTATTGGTCCGTACTGGTCCGTATTCGTCCGTACTGGTCCATACTGTTCTGTAGTGTTCCGTACTGGTCCGTACTGGTCCATACTGTTCCGTACTGTTCCATACTGGTCCGTACTGGTCTGTACTGGTCCGTAATGGTCCATACTGGTCCGTACTTGTCCGTACTGGTCCGTAATGGTCCATACTGGTCCATACTGGTCCATACTGCTCCATACTGGTCCGTTCTGGTCTGTTCTGGTCCACATTGGTCGATACTGGTCCGTACTGGTCCGTACTGGTCCATACTGGTCCATACAGGTCCGTACTGGTCCGTACTGGTTTGTACTTCTCCGTACTGGTCCGTACTGGTCCGTACTGTTCCGTACTGGTCTGTACTGCCCCGTAGTGGTCCATACCGGTGCATACCGGTCCGTTATGGTCCTTTCTGGCCTGTACAGGTCCCTACGGGTCCATACCGGTCCGTTCTGGTCCGTACTGGTCCGTACTGGTCAATACAAGTCCGTAATGGTCCGTAGTGGTCCATACTGGTCCGTACTGGTCCATACGGGTCCGTACCAGTCCGTACTGGTCCGTACTTGTCCGTACTTGTCCGTACCGGTCCGTACTGGTCCGTACTGATCCGTACTGGCTATACTGCTCCGTACCGGTCCGTAGTGGTCCATACTGGTCTGTACCGGTCCCTACTGGTCCGTACCGGCCTGTACGGGTCCGTACCTGTCCGTACCGGTCTGTACCGGTCCGTTCCGGTCCGTACCGGTCCGTACCCGTCCGTACCGGTCCGTTCCAGTCCGTACTGCTCAGTAATGGTCTATGCTGGTCCGTACCGGTCCGTAATGCTCCGTACTGGTCTGTACTTTTCTGTACTTGTCCGTACTGGTCCGTACTGGTCCGTACCGTTCCGACCGGTCCGTTCTGGTCCTTTCTGGCCCGTACCGGTCCATACCGGTCCGTACCGGTCCATACCGGTCCGTACCGGTCCGTTCCTCTCCGTTCTGGCCCGTTCCGGTCCGTTCATGTCCATACTGGTCCGTACTTGTCCATACTGGTCCGTACTTGTCCATAGTGATCCATACTGGTCCGTTCTGGTCCGTAGTGGTCTCTACTGATCCATACCGGTCCGTACTGTTCCGTACTGATCCGTACTGGTCCGTACTGGTCCGTACTGATCCGTACTGGCCATACTGGACCGTAATGGTCCGTAGTGGTCCATACTGGGCTGTACTGGTCCGTACTGGTTCGTACTGGTCTGTACTGGTCCGTACTGTTCCGTACTGGTCTGTACTGGTCCATACTGGGCCGTACTCGTCCGTACTGGTCCATACTGGTCCGTACTGGTTCATACTGGTCCATACCAGTGCATACCGGTCCGTTCTGGTCCGTTCTGGTCCGTACGGTCCGTTCCTCTCCGTTCTGGTCCGTTCCGTACTAGTCCGTTCTTGTCCATAGTGTTCCGTACTGGTCCGTAGTGTTCCGTACTGGTCCATACTGGTCCGTACCGGTCCGTACCGGTCCTTACCTGTCCGTACCGGTCCGTACCAGTCCGTTCCGGTCTGTACCGGTCCATACCGGTCCGTACCCGTCCGTACCGGTCCGTACCTCTCCGTACCCATCCGTACCGGTCCGTTCCGGTCCGTACCGGTCCATACCGGTCCGTACCGGTCCATTCCTCTCCGTTCTGGTCCGTTCCGGTCCGTTCATGTCCGTACTGGTCCGTACAGGTCCATACTGGGCCGTACTAGTCCGTACTGGTCAGTACTGGTCTGTACTGGTCCGTACTGTTCCGTACTGGTCTGTACTGGTCCATACTGGGCCGTACTCGTCCGTACTGGTCCATACTGGTCCGTGTTGGTTCATACTGGTCCATAACAGTGCATACCGGTCCGTTCTGGTCCGTTCTGGTCCGTACCGGTCCGTTCCTCTCCGTTCTGGTCCGTTCCGTACTAGTCCGTACTTGTCCATAGTGTTCCGTACTGGTCCGTACTGTTCCGTACTGGTCCATACTGGTCCGTACCGGTCCGTACCGGTCCTTACCTGTCCGTACCGGTCCGTACCAGTCCGTTCCGGTCTGTACCGGTCCGTACCGGTCCGTACCTGTCCGTACCGGTCCATACTGGTCCGTACCCGTCCGTACCGGTCCATTCCGGTCCGTGCCGGTCCATACCGGTCCGTACCGGTCCGTACTGGTCCGTATTGCTCCGTACTGGTCCATACTGTTCCGTAGTGTTCCGTACTGGTCCGTAGTGTTCCGTACTTGTCCATACTGGTCCGTAACGGTCTGTACTGGTCCTTACCTGTCCGTACCGGTCCGTACCCGTCCGTTCTGGTCCGTACCAGTCCATAGCCGTCCGTACCGGTCCGTACCGGTCCGTACCGGTCTGTTCCTCTCCGTTCCGGTCCGTACCAGTCCATACCGGTCCGTACCGGCCCATTCCTCTCCGTTCTGGTCCGTTGCGGTCCGTTCATGTCCGTACTGGTCCGTACTTGTCCATACTGGTCCGTACTGGTCCATAGTGGTCCATACCGGTCCATACCGGTCCATACTGGTCCGTACTGGTCCGTACTGGTCCGTACCGGTCCATAGTGTTCCGTACTGATCCATACAGGTCCGTACCGATCCATACTGATCCGTACTGGTCCATACTGGTCCGTACTGATCCGTACTGGTCCATACTGGTCCGTACTGCTCCGTATTGGCCATACTGGACCGTAATGGTCCGTAGTGGTCCATACTGGGCCGTACTGCTCCGTAGTGGTCGGTACTGGTCCGTAGTGTTCCGTACTGGTCCGTACTGGTCCGTACTGGTCCATACCGGTCCGTTCTTGTCCGTACCGGTCCATAGCCGTCCGTACCGGTCCGTACCTGTCCGTACCCCTCCGTACCGGTCCGTTACGGTCCGTACCAGTCCATACAAGTCCGTACTGGTCCGTTCCTCTCCGTTCTGGTCCGTTGCGGTCCGTTCATGTCCGTACTGGTCCGTACTTGTCCATACTGGTCCGTACTGGTCCGTAGTGGTCCATACTGGTCCGTACCGGTCCATACTGGTCCGTACTGGTCCGTACTGGTCCGTACCGGTCCATAGTGTTCCGTACTGATCCATACCGGTCCGTACTGATCCATACTGATCCGTACTGGTCCATACTGGTCCGTACTGATCCGTACTGGTCCATACTGGTCCGTACTGCTCCGCACTGGCCATACTGGACCGTAATGGTCCGTAGTGGTCCATACTGGGCTGTACTGCTCCGTACTGGTCTGTACTGGTCCGTACTGCTCCCTACTGGTCCGTTCTGGTCCGTTCTGGTCCGCACTGGTCCGTTCTGGTCCGTACTGATCCGTACTGACCATACTGGACCGTAATGGTCCGTAGTGGTCCATACTGATCCATACCGGTCCATACCGGTCCGTACCGGTCCGTACTGGTCCGTATTGCTCCGTACTGGTCCATACTGTTCCGTACTGATCCGTACTGGTCCGTACTGGTCCGTACTGATCCGTACTGGCCATACTGGACCGTAATGGTCCGTAGTGGTCCATACTGGGCTGTACTGTCCGTACTGGTTCGTACTGGTCTGTACTGGTCTGTACTGTTCCGTACTCGTCCGTACTGGTCCATACTGGTCCGTACTGGTTCATACTGGTCCATACCGCTGCATACCGGTCCGTTCTGGTCCGTTCTGGTCTGTACCGGTCCGTTCCTCTCCGTTCTGGTCCGTTGCGGTCCGTTCATGTCCGTACTGGTCCGTACTTGTCCATACTGGTCCATACTGGTCCGTACTGGTCCGTACCCGTCCGTACCGGTCCGTACCTCTCCGTACCCATCCGTACCGGTCCGTTCCGGTCCGTACCGGTCCATACCGGTCCGTACCGGTCCATTCCTCTCCGTTCTGGTCCGTTCCGGTCCGTTCATGTCCGTACTGGTCCGTACAGGTCCATACTGGTCCGTACTTGTCCATATTAGTCCACTGGTCCGAAAATGTCCGTAGTGGTCCATACTGATCCATACCGGTCCATACTAGTCCGTACTGCTCCGTACTGGTCCTCACTAGTCCATAGTGTTCCGTACTGGTCCGTAGTGGTCCATACTGATCCATACCGGTCCATACTGGTCCGTACTGGTCCGTACTGGTCCGTACCGGTCCATAGTGTTCCGTACTGATCCATACCGGTCCGTACCGATCCGTACTGATCCGTACTGGTCCATACTGTTCCGTAGTGTTCGGTACTGGCCATACTGGACCGTAATGGTTCGTAGTGGTCCATACTGGGCCGTACTGCTCCGTACTGGTCTGTACTGGTCCGTACTGGTCCATACTGGGCCGTACCCGTCCGTACCGGTCCATACCGGTCCGTACCCGTCCGTACCGGTCCGTTACGGTCCGTACCGGTCCATACCTGTCCGTTCCGGCCGGTTCCTCTCCGTTCTGGTCCGTTCCGGTCCGTTCATGTCCGTACTTGTCCGTACTTGTCCATACTGGTCCGTACTTGTCCATACTGGTCCGTACTGGTCCGTAGTGGTCCACACTGATCCATACTGGTCCATACACTCCGTACTGGTCCGTACTTGTCCATAGTGATCCGTACTGGTCTGTAGTGTTCCGTACTGGTCCATACTGGTCCGTACCGGTCCCTACCGGTCCTTACCTGTCCGTACCAGTCCGTACCGGTCCGTTCCGGTCCGTACCTGTCCGTACCGGTCAGTACCCGTCCGTACCGGTCCATACCGGTCCGTACCCGTCCGTACCGGTCCATTCCGGTCCGTGCCGGTCCATACCGGTCCGTACCGGTCCGTACTGGTCCATATTGCTCCATACTGGTCCATACTGTTCCGTAGTGTTCCGTACTGGTCCGTAGTGTTCCGTACTTGTCCATACTGGTCTGTAGCGGTCTGTACTGGTCCTTACCGGTCCTTACCGGTCCGTACCGGTCCGTACCGGTCCGTACCGGTCCGTACCCGTCCGTACCGGTCCGTACCTGTTCGTACCCCTCCGTACCGGTCCGTTCCGGTCCGTTCATGTCCGTACTGGTCCGTACCGTTCCATACTGGTCCGTACTTGTCCATATTGGTCCACTGGTCCGTACATGTCCGTACTGGTCCATACTGATCCATACCGGTCCATACTGGTCCGTACTGGTCCGTACTGGTCCGCACTTGTCCATAGTGTTCCGTACTGTTCCGTAGTGTTCCGTACTGGTCCATACTGGTCCGTACCGGTCCGTACCGGTCCTTACCTATCCGTACCGGTCCGTGCCGGTCCATACCGGTCCGTACCGGTCCGTACTGGTCCGTATTGCTCCGTACTGGTCCATATTGTTCCGTAGTGTTCCGTACTGGTCCGTAGTGTTCCGTAGTTGTCCATACTGGTCCGTAGCGGTCTGTACTGGTCCTTACCTGTCCGTACCGGTCCGTTCCGGTCCGTTCTGGTCCGTACCGGTCCGTAGCCGTCCGTACCGATCCGTACCTGTCCTACCCCTCCGTACCGGTCCGTTCCGGTCCGTACCGGTCCATACCGCTCCGTACTGGTCCATTCCTATCCGTTCTGGTCCGTTGCGGTCCGTTCATGTCCGTACTGGTCCGTACCGGTCCGTACTGGCCATACTGGACCGTAATGCTCCGTACTGGTCTGTACTGGTCCGTACTGGTCCATACTGGTCCGTACCGGTCCGTACCGGACCTTACCTATCCGTACCGGTCCGTACCAGTCCGTTCTGGTCCGTACGGGTCCATACCGGTCCGTACTGGTCCGTACCGCTCCGTATCTGTCCGTACCCGTCCGTACCGGTCCGTACCGGTCCATACTGGTCCGTACCGGTCCGTTCCTCTCCGTTCTGGTCCGTTCCGGTCCGTTCTTGTCCGTACTGGTCCGTACTTGTCCATACTGGTCCGTACTGGTCCGTACTGGTCCATACTGGTCCGTACCGGTCCCTACCGGTCCGTACTGGTCCGTTACTAATCTGTATTGGTCCGTACTGGTCCGTATTCGTCCGTACTGGTCCATACTGTTCTGTAGTGTTCCGTACTGGTCCGTACTGGTCCATACTTTTCCGTACTGTTCCATACTGGTCCGTACTGGTCTGTACTGGTCCGTAATGGTCCATACTGGTCCGTACTTGTCCGTACTGGTCCGTAATGGTCCATACTGGTCCATACTGGTCCATACTGCTCCATACTGCTCCGTTCTGGTCTGTTCTGGTCCACATTGGTCCATACTGGTCCGTACTGGTCCGTACTGGTCCATAATGGTCCATACAGGTCCGTACTGGTCCGTTACTGGTTCGTACTGGTCCGCACTTGTCCATAGTGTTCCGTACTGGTCCGTAGTGTTCCGTACTGGTCCATACTGGTCCGTACCGGTCCGTACCGGACCTTACCTATCCGTACCGGTCCGTACAGTCCGTTCTGGTCCGTACGGGTCCATACCGGTCCGTACTGGTCCGTACCGCTCCGTATCTGTCCGTACCCGTCCGTACCGGTCCGTACCGGTCCATACTGGTCGTACCGGTCCGTTCCTCTCCGTTCTGGTCCGTTCGGTCCGTTCTTGTCCGTACTGGTCCGTACTTGTCCATACTGGTCCGTACTGGTCCGTACTGGTCCATACTGGTCCGTACCGGTCCCTACCGGTCCGTACTGGTCCGTACTAATCTGTATTGGTCCGTACTGGTCCGTATTCGTCCGTACTGGTCCATACTGTTCTGTAGTGTTCCGTACTGGTCCGTACTGGTCCATACTTTTCCGTACTGTTCCATACTGGTCCGTACTGGTCTGTACTGGTCCGTAATGGTCCATACTGGTCCGTACTTGTCCGTACTGTCCGTAATGGTCCATACTGGTCCATACTGGTCCATACTGCTCCATACTGCTCCGTTCTGGTCTGTTCTGGTCCACATTGGTCCATACTGGTCCGTACTGGTCCGTACTGGTCCATAATGGTCCATACAGGTCCGTACAGGTCCGTACTGGTTCGTACTTCTCCGTACTGGTCCGTACTGGTCCGTACTGTTCCGTACTGCTCTGTACTGCCCCGTAGTGGTCCATACTGGTGCATACCGGTCCGTTATGGTCCTTTCTGGCCTGTACAGGTCCGTACCGGTCCGTTCTGGTCCGTTCTGGTCCGTACTGGTCTGTACTGGTCAATACAAGTCCGTAATGGTCCGTAGTGGTCCATACTGGTCCGTACTGGTCCATACGGGTCCGTACAGTCCGTACTGGTCCGTACTTGTCCGTACTTGTCCGTACCGGTCCGTACTGGTCCGTACTGGTCTGTACTGGTCCATACTGGGCGCACTCGTCCGTACTGGTCCATACTGGTCCGTACTGGTTCATACTGGTCCATACGTTGCATACCGGTCCGTTCTGCTCCGTTCTGGTCCGTACCAGTCCGTTCCTCTCCGTTCTGGTCCATTCCGGTCCTTTCATGTCCGTACTGGTCCGTACTTGTCCATTACTGGTCCATACTGGTCCGTACTGGTCCGTACCCGTCCGTACGGTCCATACCTCTCCGTACCCATCCGTACCGGTCCGTTCCGGTCCGTACCGGTCCATACCGGTCCGTACCGGTCCATTCCTCTCCGTTCTGGTCCGTTCCGGTCCGTTCATGTCCGTACTGGTCCGTACAGGTCCATACTGGTCCGTCCTTGTACATATTGGTCCACTGGTCCGTACATGTCCGTACTGGTCATACTGGTCCATACCGGTCCATACTAGTCCGTACTGGTCCGTACTGGTCCGCACTTGTCCATAGTGTTCCGTACTGGTCCGTAGTGTTCCGTACTGGTCCATACTGGTCCGTACCGGTCCGTACCGGACCTTACCTATCCGTTACCGGTCCGTACCAGTCCGTTCTGGTCCGTACGGGTCCATACCGGTCCGTACTGGTCCGTACCGCTCGTATCTGTCCGTACCCGTCCGTACCGGTCCGTACCGGTCCATACTGGTCCGTACCGGTCCGTTCCTCTCCGTTCTGGTCCGTTCCGGTCCGTTCTTGTCCGTACTGGTCCGTACTTGTCCATACTGGTCCGTACTGGTCCGTACTGGTCCATACTGGTCCGTACCGGTCCCTACCGGTCCGTACTGGTCCGTACTAATCTGTATTGGTCCGTACTGGTCCGTATTCGTCCGTACTGGTCCATACTGTTCTGTAGTGTTCCGTACTGGTCCGTACTGGTCCATACTTTTCCGTACTGTTCCATACTGGTCCGTACTGGTCTGTACTGGTCCGTATGGTCCATACTGGTCCGTACTTGTCGTACTGGTCCGTAATGGTCCATACTGGTCCATACTGGTCCATACTGCTCCATACTGCTCCGTTCTGGTCTGTTCTGGTCCACATTGGTCCATACTGGTCTGTACTGGTCCGTACG
>NW_027100469.1:300000-399000 GCF_031753505.1 Anomalospiza imberbis | reverse complement strand
CTCACGCCCACCCAGCCAGAGGGGTGGGAAGGGAGAGGCCGAGCAAGCCCACACGGGGGATATCTCAGCAGAACACCAGGGGAATGACACTGATCATGCACAGCGATTCACACTGGGAAATAGCCTTTCATCAACCAACACTTGGGGCTCTCTATACCGAGCTGACTAGTTCTGGGATACCTGAAACAAGAGAGAGAGCTCCAGAAACACTGCATGCCTCAGGGCACATGGAGGAAAGCTGCAGGAACTGAACTGCTGCTGGCCACACCAATTGTCAGAACCCTTTGCCTTAAGTGATCGAGGATTAACTTTCACCAAAGTTGTACACACAAAAAGGCCAGCCTGGAGGATGTGGATGTGAGCCACAGACTGCTTACCTCTTCTTTGAACACATCTCCAGCAGACAGATCCTGTTTAGAGAACCAGTGCATGTGTACTTTGCTTTTTTTATTGGAGCTTTTTGGTCTGAGACAACTCCCCAGCTGCCAGCTGAGCTTCCTACTATGGTCTCCACTAGACAGGCTGAACTTTGGGATCTGGAGGTATTCTTTTGCAACACAATTATCTCCTATCCCATCCCACCCTACCCTACTACTCCTACTACTGTTCTTAGATTTACCAAAAGCTCTTTCTCCATCTGCCTGAGCATACTTTATACATTCCCATACATCCCTTTAAGAGATGTTTTACTGGCAAGTAAGAAAGAAATATATTTGGTCAATATAATTAGACTTCATGTAAGATGAACATGACATATTTCCAAACCAAACCACCAATAACCACAGAACTCATCTTGATGATGAACAGAAATGATTATATATTACATAGAGCCAACCAGAAAGCTTGCTGGTATGAACAGCAAGGTGTAAGAAATATTGATTAAAGGAACAGAAAGCAGCAAAAGTAGAACAGAAACAATAAAAAAAAGCAGAAAGGAATCTCCACTACCATAGGATCCCAAGACTGACCAACTACAGCACTATACGTATGACACAAAACCTGTCATCTGTGAAATCTGAGTGTCCTGCTTAAATGCTTCTATTTTCCAAGATGCTTCTATAATTCCCTTGCCATTCTCCCTGGAATATTTCTCAAATATGTCATAGCTTTCCTACAGAACTCCGCATACGTTTTGTTTAGCTCCTCTAAGAATTCAACAGGTATAATTGCATCCAATCCCCATTCCCACCCTGCCAACTGTTTTGTATCTGGGAACATACATATTTTTTTTACTCCTCATCCAGGGCATCTCTCAACAGAGATCTTTTGAAGTTTAACATTTTTCTTCTTCCAAAGTAAAACAAAACATAAGTCTTTTCAGTTATACAATTAACACATATATTACACACCAATTTGTATTTCTTAAAGGAGGTATTATATGCCCTGTATGGAAATACATACAATATACTTTTGATCTGGAACATATAACTTTATCTTTCCAGAAAGGTTGCCATGAATGTTTTGCTGTGTTTAAATGCTTTTCCTGATGTTCTGTGTTTAAACTTTTCCTTCAACAGAAATCAAAGATTTCAGAAGTTCTTGGTTAAAAGTTTCATCAACACTGACACTGTGAATCTTTTAAGCTCAGTGCATCTGTAAGTACTAATGGAATCAAGTTCCACATGAAATTTCTGATCTGCCATTCCTGGTCTATACAAGCTTTCCAACTTGGCACACCATAAAAACATTTTTCAAACGTGTTGTGATCATGGTTGCATTCTTAAACTGTAACCTTTTAAAAGTTACAACCTCAAAGAGAACGGAAACCAGAATTCCAGAATTCACTGTAACTTTGTGAATTCTACTCACCACAGGGCTATACAGCAGTGAGCCTACTACAGAGTGAAACATTAGATGGGGTAGTAATGAGAACCCACATGTGCACAGGTTTACAATGATGCATTTTCTACTTGTTTCTTCACCTCATAGGAGTTCTGCCTGGTTCAGTTCTGTCTCAAATACAAATAACTATAACCACATTATTCTTTTCCAAGTCCTTTGAGATACCACAGCCAAATGGAACACCTCGAGCAGCATACTTGTCAAAGAGTGCACACTGTCAGAAACCAAACTACAGAAACACTGGATTATCTAAACGAGTTACCACACTATCTATTGGATTGACAAGATCTAGGTAAGGAAAACATCAGTGAAGTTGTGGCTGTTCAAAAAGCAGATGTCTGGAAAATATGCCCTTGCCAAAAATTCTGTGATATATTGAGGTTCTTCAACTGCCAATATCCAAGGCTTTTTGACAACATTTTGATTAGTGCAGTACCCGCTGTAAATGGTCCCACAGTATAAAAACACCTCAGCCATAATTCATCAGCTAAATGGAATAATAAATGACTGGCTCTGCACATGTCAAACAAACACCTTAATATAGAGTAATTAAAATAAGCAATCACAGCACAACTCTTAACACTGATCTGTCTTAATCTATTTTTAACATCTGTCAAGCATCTGACCCTGTCAGACTGAGCAATTCATGAAGACTGGGAATCATCTATTACTACCAAGTGACCAGACCTTTTTCTCAAGAATGGAGGAACTTTTTATCTAATACGTATTAGACCATGCAAGAAATATTTAGAATTAATAAATGTGTTTTTCAGGATACCTGGTATCACACACTCTTTAGAGAAAGAAGCTTGCTTTCATACAATTTTTGCAATTTTGTCTTAATGAGACTTGGTAGAAATAGTAGCAGAGTGTAGTTTCAGAAATAGTGAGCAGAATTATAAATGCAACCTGTTTAGAAACACCCAAATCTATCAGGATAAACAAAAATGGCTCTTCTTTAGCATAAGGAAATAACAAATCCCATTTCCTGGTCAATAGCAGTATAA
The DNA here is from genome assembly GCF_031753505.1 of Anomalospiza imberbis. Taxonomy (NCBI): domain Eukaryota; kingdom Metazoa; phylum Chordata; class Aves; order Passeriformes; family Viduidae; genus Anomalospiza; species Anomalospiza imberbis. The sequence goes on along the minus strand of NW_027100469.1, from coordinate 396,151 downwards.
ATCACTATATTCATGTAGTGCATTGATAATAAAAGGAATTTGCTGTTTTTCCTTTATTAGTCTTTTATGATACACATTCTATTTGCCCAGGAGAAAAAAAGCAGACAAATAATTTTCAAAGTCCAAAGACCCCGACCCCTCACTTACCCTCGAGCTCTTAGTGGATGTTCTGGGATACGCTGGTCCTGGGCTGGGCCTCCCTGCTGGAGACAAAGGAGGCTGAATTTTCCATGTTGTTTGGAGCCGCAAGCCAGCCGACAGCTTTGCTGGTGTTTTGGAGTGTGACCTCAGGATAGGGAGTCTGATCACTGAACAGTTTGACTTTTAAGAGAGACGATTTCATTACATGCAGCAGATGGCCCTTCCTGGGAAAACCTCTGCCAGACAGGGAGTTGGCAGTGAGGAGAGGGCACATCCTACTTCCATAGAAGTCCATAGGAATTTCCTAATGGCCTTGAGACAGAGGAAGTGTTGGCCTTAGCTTTTCATAACAAAGCACTGGCTTGTTTTTTGAAGTATGTGCCTAACTGCTCTCCTAGGCACATTGTTAATTTCTTCCTTGCTGGAAGTTAAGCACACAAAAGTTCTGCTGAGCATGAGAAAATCCACAGTGCCCAACAAACAGGCTGAGGAAATCAAAGGTGGACACTGGGCTTTTCATAATCTCTACACAGAAATTCACCTAATGATTCTCATCCCTCAAAGGCAAATAAGCAAATCCTGAGGTAAGAAAGTATTTCCACTCTTGGTGCCCAAGGAGATAAGTCTCACACAGTGCAAACTGGAATGAATTGCACAAACTGCCCTGAGCTTAAGGAACTTGAAAAGGGGAAGAGGCTGAAAAGCAACTTTCATGCCAGGTTTTTTCTTAAGCATTTTGAAGGACATGCAGCTAAAACTGGTTACAAGATCCTACTGTGCTAAATACTTCTTGCACCCAGTGTTATGCATACAGATAGGAAACTGGGGTCTTCAGCAGTAAATATAGCACTTCCAACCACCCTTATTCACAATAAGGATATCTATGTTTTATAGAAGAGCCTAATAGTCAAAATAACCCTCAAAGAAATGAGCGGCTGCCACATTCAAAATGGAACAGTTTGGGTTGGAAGGGACCTTTAAGGGTCAAATAGTCCTACACCAACATGGGCAGAAACACCTTCCACCAAGTTGCTCCAAGCCCCATCCAACCTGGTCTTGAACACTTTTAGGGATAGGGCCTCTACCACTTCTCTGAGCTACCCGAATGCTTGATCACTGATTAAAAATGTTTGTAAAATTACTTTCTTAGGCACTTTCAGTCCACTTTGAGCAAGTTGCATTACCAGAGAGGTGAGAATTCACCTCAGATCATCCGGCCGTTTTCAGTGATGACGACCACTCAGGGGAACATCTCCTTGGGAGGCTCTTCCCGAGCAGCCCCTCCTCTCCCTCGCTGAGAATGCAAGGTGCCTTACGCTGCACGCTTCGACAGTGGCGGCAGGCTGGGAAAAGTTGTGTCAAGGAGGAGAGTCCATGGTCGTTCTGGTTGCAATTGGATAAAGCTGTTTCTCCTCAAAGCGAGAGAGAAACAGATCTCAAATTTGTGGCCTTTGGTTTATGCCCCAGCCCCGGTTCTAAAGCCACGTTCGGGATTCTCAGCACCAGCTGGGGACACTGCAGGAGGTTTCGCCCTCGCAGTCGGATCCACAACACTCCCATTTCAACAAGGGTACAACCGCACCTGGTCTGTTTCCTCACGGTCTCCGAAGGGGCCGACGGGACGTCCCCGGGGCGCGGCGCCCCCTCAGGGCTGGGCCCCCTCAGGGCTGGGCCCCCTCAGGGCGGGGTGCCCCCTCAGGGCGGAGTGCCCGTGCTCCCCTCAGCCGGACCCCGCCCGGCCGCCCAGTCCTGGGCTACCGGCGCGGCGCTTCCTTCCGGGCGGCAGCACCGCCCCGGCGGGCAGCCATGGAGTGCGGCGCGGCGGGGCCGCTGCCCCTCAGCCGGCTGGCCGGGCCGCTGCTCCGTAGGCTCAGCGAGCTGCTGGACCGCGCGGCGCCCGGCAAGGGCTGGCGGGAGCTGGCGCAGCGAGCGGGGAGCCGCGGCACGCTGCGGCTGAGGTGAGCGCGGGCGGCGGCGGCGGGGCGCGGGCGGCGGCGCGTGTTTATCTCTAATCCCCTAGAACACTGAAAGTCCACTTGATTAGTGAAAGAATCACCACATCACATACTGAAGGTATCTCGCCCCCAGGTTTGCGTAGCACTGTGATTTAAGGAAGGAAACGCTGTTGAATCTTTTTAGTGGAAATACGTAACATTGTATTCTCTTTAGGTAGCTGTCGTTATTTCTTTATTTGTGTTGATTGAATCCGCTGTGGTTGAAAGTGCGTGATAACGACACCAAAGTTAAAACTGTGAAGTTCAGACACAGTTAACTACACTGTACAGTCGGTGTGTTAGGCTGGGCTCCAGCAGTCACTTGTTTACAACAACTTTAAAATCGGTCTTCCTGCACTTTGAAGTTAAGACTCTGACTCACTCTCTACGGCTTCCGAATTAGGCTCATGGAAATGAAAGGTGCTGTACTACTTTTTGTGCTAAGGCCTTAAAAGTGAAAAATAGGAGGTTTCTTAATACATTTCCTGAGAGTTGTGAGGTATATGCATCTCTTACCCCATCCAGCTCACTAATACCAGTTTCTGTCTGTGGAGGTGTTACTGAATAACCTCTGAACTCCTGAAACTTGAAGGAAATGCTGCAAATATGTCGAAATCAGCTAGGAATTTCCCATCTCTATTTTTTAAAATATTTTTATTTATCTACAAGTGATTGTTTACCCAGGTCCTTTCTGAGAAAAAGGTATTGAGAAGGTCTATGCCGTGTCTTTCTCACATTATTCCACAGCCCTCTCGACTTGGAGCAGTGTTCCCTCCAGGTGCTGGAGCCAGAAGGTAGTCCCAGCTGGAGTCTGCTGAAGCTGCTGGGGGATCGGGGCTGCACTGTGGTGGAGCTGGCGGAGTCCTTGCAGGCCCTGGAGCACACGGAGGCTCTCCGGTGTCTCAGCCACTCAGGTCAGTTCTGGGCTGTGCTTTCACTGCAGCCCTGGATTTTAGACTGGGAATACTCAAGGTAGCACTCTACAGTAACTAAAAACATCTTTAGTGTTTGCATTCTGGTAGTTGGGATCCAGATTATTACCAAGGTTATTGACTGATCTGATTCTGAGGTTAAATGTCAGCCAAGCCTTCATGCAGTGTTGTTGCACGCTTCGATTTGGCTGCATGGGTGTGCTGGGTGTTGTCATTCTGTCTGCTGACTGGGGTTTGGTCTCAGCCTGTGCCTCCGGGAGCTGCTTATGGACCTGAGATGGACAGACAGGTAGTGCTGCCAGCACTGGGGTCTGGAGGTGTCAGTAACTTATCCCAGGTGAAGGGGAAGGGTCCAGTTAGGGCAGTTCCTACACGTGCTGGGTTTGGTCCAGCTTGCTGACTGGACAGATTAATTTAGGATAGAACTAGATTATTTTCTACTAATGCATGGACTTGATCATCCTTGTGGGTCCCTTGCTGCTCTGCATATTCTGTGATTCAGTGTGATTGTTCTCAAAGTCCAGGAAGTGGTGCAGCACAAGGTGCACCTCAAGTAGGACCATGTAGATCAAGTGCTACTTGCTGTAGTACAGAACCAGAGCCCTCTCTTAGGTCCTTCTTGTTCAGGATGGGGTGAAATTCAACCTCCTGGGAAATGAAAAAATCTTCTCTTTCAGTGGGCAGTAGAAATGAGACCTGCAAGCTCCTTACCATGCTGATGGCTGTCCTGTTCTTTGGACAATGTGTGAAAAGAAGCCATGGGCTGAGAACCATTGTTAGGACAACCTTGGGATTTTTCAAGTGTATTGTAGCAATGCTTTTCTCTCTTCCATCAAGAGTTTCCCAGTGTGTCAGCTAAGGATATAACAATTGGATTATGAATAAGATTATGAACACTGAATTTGCAAGGTTTCAGAGTCTGGTAACCATAGATGTCACTTAGCCATATTCAAAGGTAACACTTATGCTCTGCATTTTCCAAGAAAAATGGAAGAAATATTTATGTGTCTTTGTAATCAATCACAGAACTGAGCTGGAAGGTTTTTCTTTTTGAACCATTACATTCCATGGTATGTACAGGAAGTGACTGTGTAGTGCTGAGTAAACCACAGGAAAAGAAATGAAACTGAAGAAATTGTGGATCAGATTTCTTAGAACTTGTTTGGAATGCTTCTGATGAGTGCAAAATGCTTATCTTCCAGTGGATTTTTCTCATCTTTGTTCTTAAGAGCTGTTTGTGATGCAAATCAGGGGAAATTTAAAAAAAAAAAAAGTGGAAGTTTTGGAAAGAGTAAGCCTTCTTAATTTTTCTGTCCTTTAAATTGAAATAGCATAGTTGTTTTTTCTGTTGGTTAATGTTACAGGATTGTGATGATCCAAAACTACTTAACACAGTTTAACTGCAGAAAGCAGCAGAGGAAGTGTTAAATGAAGAACTGAGGTAGTGATCTCCAGTGCTAGGTGTAGAAGGAGGTGATTTTGGAGTAAGGAAGGCAGGGAATTTCCAAGTGTTGCAGCTTTTTTGGAGTAGCTGCCAGTGTGTTCCACTCTTACAGAGTAATCCTGTGTGTGGAGGCAGCTGATAGAACCCACTGCCCTGCCAGGCAAGGTTACGTGATTTCCAAACGCCATGTGCTCTCTGTTTCAGGCTCTTGTCTCCGTGGGTTCTGGTCTAGTTGTACCATCCAGAGCAAAGAATGCTTCAAATAATGATTTTTAAATGTTCTGTTCTCCTTCCTCTGATGACCTTGGCTGTACCGGTGGATCTGGTTTTGAGACCATGCTGTAACAAGATCTGGAATGGTTTAGGTTAAGAAAATAACTGCATCATAATGGAGTGGTGTCAGAGTTACTCTCCTGGCAGTTAAGATTTGAAGTAGAAAATTTTACCTTGCAGAAAACCCCAGCCCCGTGTCCTGCAGGAGTTAGAGGCATAAAGCTGAAACCAAGGATTCAGCTCATAAGAGTGCATAAGGACTAGCAGAAGAATGTGCTCTGTTGGACTTAAACTCTGACTGCCTTGACTCCCTCAGGCTGGGCCTTAATCTGAACAGCTCAACGAAATTGTTGGGAGTGAGCAAACATTTAAAACTGAGAATATCTTTCCGAAAAGGGATCCGTGATACCATGAGACATATTATTTCCTTTAGAATTAAAATACCTGAATGATATACTTTAAATCTTTTATGAGCTCTATTGAGTACTTATTGATTTGAGCATGGATTTTGTGTAGTGGAAGACAATTTTGAATGTCTTAAAGTAATATAACTAATTGGAACTGTGTGTATACGCCATACAAACAAATTATTTTCAAGTATATTTAATGACAGAAATGTTCTGTGCTCCAAGGGCAATTTAAGTGCAAATATAAATGATGGACTTGTATTTCTTCATAACTTTCCTATGTGTAAATTCTGTCTTAAAGGTGTAAAAATCATTGTACAGCCTGACTCTCAAGCAGTGCTGTCTGGTCAGGTCGTGAAGTTGTGCTGCTGGGCAACAGGACACCCATTTGTTCAATACCAGTGGTTCAAGCAGGAAAAAGAGGTAAGAGTTCATAGACAATGCAGGGTTTTTAAACAGTGAAAATAACACATAATGATTCTGGATTGTCCTTTTTTTAAGATTCTTATTCACAATGAGAGAAGATTGCTGTATATACTCATAAAACTCATAAAGTTTAAGAAATGCTGGATGACCCTATGAACGCGCTAAAACAAAATGTGATTCCTTATGTTCACACCACTTCATTCCTGGGGGCTGTGAATGTGGAAAGGGGCAGGAAGGAAGCTGTAAATTCAGTTGTCTCAGCCTACCAGTAAGTTTGAAGTAAGGAGCTGAGGATGGTGTTAAGGACTTGGAAATAAATATTATAGTGCTTGATCCTGGTTAAGATTAAACTAATCAAAATTGAAGTATTTTTGGTTCACCTGTGATGCAGGTTCCCCACGGTAATTCTCCAGAACTGGTTTTGAGTCCAGTGAGTGTAAAGGATTCTGGCTTTTACATCTGCCGAGTGAACAGTGAATCTTCTTTTATGTTCAGTCGGTGGGCACGCCTTGAAGTTTGTGAGCTTCGGAATACACCTCATGGTGAGTGGCAAAATCACCTTCTGAAAGTGCCTTCCTTCTTCCTCAAGGCACTTGGGTCCCTGATGCTGTGCTTAGGTTGTCTCACGCTTCCTTTTCTTACGTATGTTTCCTTTTTGAAGGGCTCTTAATGGGTTTGCCTGAAAACAAGTTGTGCATTTGTAATCAGCCTCAGCCACAAAACCTGACAGTGGGGGATGCTTTGGTACTAGAATGTGGAGCTGTTGGAAACCCAATTCCTCATTACCAATGGTTCAGAAATGGATTTCCTTTGGCAAATGGGAGCAAAAATGTCTACACAGTAAGTTACTGCAATGGGCCACACTTGGGAGCTAATGTTAACCACCTTGAGCTTACCACAGAAAGTTCCCTTGAAGAAAATAATTTCTCCAGAACCTTGATAACTTCTGATGAAGTGCTCACTTGAAGTGCTGCTTTTAGTTTTTTTACTCTTTCTTGCCTGTGGGGCTTAGATACAAGGCTTAAATACCTGATGCAGGTCTTTTTTGGAGGTCTGTTGGGATGATTGTGATGATGCTTGCATAGGTAACTTACGTGGATGTGGGACATCAAGGAACATATTGGTGTCATGTATTCAATGACCGGGAGGATGAAGACAGCAAGAAAGTAGAAGTCATTATAGGTAAGGAGTTCTTCTATTTCAAACAGGTCAGCTCCTTTGTCCATTTCTTCCACATCACTAAAATTCATTTTTGAAGCTTTCAGTATTAAGACAAGCACATCCCTTCTATATTTTTAGTCTATCCATTTGTTAAAACACCTGTGCTTGCACACAGAATTTTAGAGTTTTGGGTTTTTATTGTAACCAGCACAGATGTGCTGTCCCTTTTTGGCCCTGCCAGCATCTATGTAGCTTGTTAGGAGATTGCTAGCTGACTTACACTTTTTGACAGCTAAAAACCACTTTAACCCTTGCTGGGGACATGAACTCTGTTACATGTAGTCCTTCAGCAATCAGGAGAGGTGAGATTATTCATTTCAAGTAGAATGAATGAACAAGTTTCATGTTCATGCATGTGTATTTGCAGGGAATTGAAGAGGAGCAGATCTGTTTGTATAGCTTCCAGATGTATCTGACAATACTACTGTGTAACTTCCTAACCTAAGAAACACCCTAGTTTAGAGTTTCAGGAATCATTACTGTACAGTGTTATGGCCAATGCAAATTTACACTGCTGTAAAGTGAGCCACATTGCAGAGCAGTTTGACAGTGCCCTTTGTCTTCCACCTTGTGTGCTAAATCTCAGAACTGAGAGCTCATCTTCCAATTTTTTCCCCTCCTTAAAACACAAGGAAGGAAAGCTATGCCAGTGGAGTGCACAGAAGGTAATGTAAACCTCTAATTGTGAATCAGTTTTAAAAATCGGTGATGGGAATGACAGGTTGTTGAGTGTGTTGCTGAAAGGCATATGTGGGTTAAGAGCTTGGATTTAAAACACTGATGGATGATGCAACAGTCCTTCTGCACGTGCTTCTCTCTTCTTTGCCTGGACACCATGATCTAAATCACACAGGAGAAAAAACAGGCTACTTCCTTCTTTTGTGATATTCAAATGATCTGGAGATTTCTTGGGTGGGGCTCAGGAGGCAACATCCTAGAAATAAAATCTGGAGATATTCAGGAACGTGGATGATCTTAGAGAGCTGGCTAGAGCTAGTTCCAGTGTCAGCTCCATGTCTGCAGAAGTGTTTTTAGCAACGTCCTTAGGATTATTTCTGTTCTCCTTTGCACTGTTGCAACAGGGAGGAGGAAGTGTATTGTGACCCTTAATGTTGTTACCATCCCTCCCTCGACTGCTGAGCATCTCCATTAAGAGTCTGCAATATCCACAGCACAGGGGACTGGGTACAGTGCTGCGAGGCTGCTCCAAGAGAGCACTGGTGCTTCAGAGATGTTAGTTTTCTTTTCCCTGCTTTCCAGTGTTCTCAGAATAAAGTGGTGAAATCCCTGGTAGCTTAGCATGTTTGAAGATTGTATCTGAAGTCTTTCTGAATACACATGGCTTCCCAAAATCAGATTTTTTTGGTCAGGATGTTGCTTTTTCAGCAGCCCTTCAAACATCTGTTCTTCAGTGGGATGATTCTGATGCCTTTTCCTTTTTCCTTCAACCTACTGGCATGCCTGTGGGATTGAGGTGTCATAACTCACTTTGTTTCTGCATCTACTGTACTGCAATGCTGTGTCTAGCACAGCTTAATGTATTGCTACAGGATTTTCTCTTCTCTGTGTGGAATAAACAAAAAAGGTTTGATTTGCAGAAATGCAAACTCAAAAGTATTTTAGAAAGGTAGTTTGTTTTGTGTTCAGCTTTGTTTAATAATGGCATGGCACATTTTTACTAGTAAAATGGGGCTTCTGCTTCTTGTTTAAACTATTATTTTATTGGTGTTTTCATTTTCAGAAGATTTAGGTGATCTTCAGAAATCAGGTAAGTGGTAAGTTTTGAAAAACTTTGACTTGGCATCTTCATTTTATGTTACAAGTCATTGAAGGCTCGCTGGGTTGCAGTATAAACTTTACAGTATTTGGATGTACCTGTAACTGAGAATTGAATAGGAGCTGGTATCCCCTTAAGAGCAGCACATTTTTCTAGTTCCAAGAGATTTAACTTGAAGCATGTAGAAAATCATAGGGGTGCTGTTTATAAAATAACTCAAGGCTGCACATATACTTACACAGATACAAAGGGAATTATCTTTCTTGTCTGTGGTTTCTTGGGACTCTCAGTTTTAGCACATTGCTGCTTTCTCAGATAATTAAGGTGAAAAAGATGTGAGGTGTCTGGCTATCACTCATGATATGTTGAGTGGCATATTTCTTCCAGTCATGCTGGAGTCAGCCAGTGTGATACGAAGCGTGTTAGGTGGTTATTATAGGAATGTAGGTCTACAGTGTTGCTCCAAAGGGGATTATCTCCGATACAGTTTTCCCAAAACCTCAACTCCCAAAGATAGTTTCCTGGGTTAGATATCAAATATGTTTATGTTTGCCCGGCCTCAGTTTCAACCACTGAAGGACTTCTCTGTCATACTGTGTAGTGTTATCCAGGTGAACCATTTTGGCACGCTGCTTACTGTTTCTCTTGGCACAGCATTGGCTCTGCCACCCCTCTGTGAAGTACAGAATAAAATAATTTTCACATTTAGATGGGGATCCCTGCTGTGCATCCCGCACCTTGCATGTCTGCATTTTGTTTAGAGAGGATGAACTGGTCGGATGTCACTGAAAATGCCAATGTGCAGTTTGTGAGATTCAGCATCTGTTGTTTCTTAATCTATAGAATTAGCTATTCACATCCTGTCAGGTTGTTTGCTGGAAGAGGGTGAAGGAAATCATCTAAACAAAAACAACAACATCAACAAAACACCCCCAAACCCCACCAAAACAAAGAGAGGGCTTTTTCTTGCATTAACCTAGCAAAGTGTTAGAGAAAGCAGTGCTGCTAGACTATGGCTGTGGGGAAGATGCAGTTCATTTTCTGGAGTCACTGACACACTGCTCTTCTCTTCTATTTCAAACAGACCCACAAGAAGAATCAAGTCACAGACCTGTGGGTAAGTAGTTTTATACTGAAATGACTATTTATAATGTATTTGGCATCTAGGACGCAGATTTTCTGCTCCTGAGTGATGCTGCTACTGACACTGCCAGTGCAAGACCCGTGGGGCAAATAGAGAGCTCCAGGGAGGGAGATCTGTGGATATTTGTATAGTCCTTTCAGAATGCTTGTTTGCCCTTTCAGGAGTAAACTGTGCCGAGGGCACCAGTATTTTTAGTGACCCTGTGAAGCGCTTGCAGCTTCTCATCTGTTTCAGTTTACTGCTTCGGATTCCTGTGGCCAGACCTTAGCCAGTGTGTTACTCCATTCCTTTGAACACTTGGAGGCAGTGGTATTGGGATGATGTGATAGAAAGGATTGCTGTCCTGTCTGCTAAGGAAATGCTGTCCTTGCGGCTCTCCCCGTTCCATCATGTGGATGCTTTGATGCTGAGCTGAAGCTCATAAAGAGATGGATAGCACATGTGATACGAAGAACAGTTGCTGGGTTTTTAAATCTCATTCTTAAATTTGCACTGTGGACTTGAGTGGTCAGGCATGTTCTCCTGTTGATACTAAACCAGATGGAAAGGCTGCTGGCCTCTGTCAGAATTTTATGGCTCTTTCAGGTTCATTAGTGTGAGGGGGAGTCTTGTAAGTGTTCCTCTCTCATGCGGGTGAGTTTTTTTCTTCAGGCTGAAAAGAGACTTGAGCTGTGTTGTTGATGTGGGATGACTTGTAAAATCAGATAAAATATTGTGCCTGAAGTGAGATAGATACCCTTTTCACTTTGGAAAACTTTAAATTTTAAGGTGTTGAATCCATGGAATATATAAATGTGACATTTTTTTTTTTCTCTGTGTGTCTTGGCAGCCACAGACAAGGTGGCTCTGTTAATAGGAAACATGAGCTACTGGAATCATCCCCAGCTCAAGGCTCCAATGGTAGATGTCTATGAATTGACCAGTTTGCTAAGGCAGCTGGATTTCAAAGTTGTATCTTTGCTGGATCTTACTGAGTCTGAGATGCAAAATGCAGTGGATGAATTTTTACTTCTCCTGGACGAAGGAGTTTATGGTAAGGACACATAAATACCTTCTGAAGTAGGTCAGTTTTGTATGTATCAAGTAGCAAACATCTGGTATTTGCCTCTGGTAAACAACCTTCATGGTAAATATGATGTATGTAGAATGCGAAGAATAAGTTAAAGGCACCCAACAGCATATCCTCTGCCTTTGGTTATTGTTATTGTTCCTTTACTTTTAGAACAGATCAAATGTTTGAACTTCATTCTTTAACCACACCTAAAACTGCAGTGCGGGCTTTTATTTTGTTTGATAGTATTGATAGTATTTTGCTTGCCTAGATCTGATTTTGGGGCACAAAGCACAAGACAGAAGTGGGGGAGAGGATGATGGAATTGATGCATGGAGCAAAAGCCTTGCATGGAAAAGGCCAAGAGTGATCTGGTTTGGAGTGTAAGAAAAGTTCTTACATTTTCTGCTGACTACCACTATTTTGTCATTTTTCTAAGATTGTATTTGCTAATATTGTATAGAAAACTCCAGAAATTATTTAGGACAGAGAGCAAAATGTTTTTCCAGGTCCCTGTTCAGTGGATTGCAGAATTCCTGTAGTAAAAATCCATTTGAGAAAACATTATTTGATCCCTTTTTAGAACACAAGGTCAGCCTATTTCTTAGCACAACTTTTTTTATGGGTGTGTTACCTGATGCTCTCTCTGTGCAGAACTGTCTGCTCTGACATTTGGGCATTTATGTCTGAGCCAAAACCTGCCTGACACGAAGCCTTGGTCTGGCAGGAACATGAGGCTTTTGAGAGCAGTTTGCTTTTATTATTCCCTGGGAAATAGATGGGCTTGTCTGTTTGGGTGAGCTTTGAGATTTTTGCACCTTCTCAATTTTTCTCCCTAATTGTGGACATGAATGTAGCAAATAAAGTACTGAAAGGCTCTAATTAATTTCTCAGCAGCACCATATGAAAGCTCTTACATGGCATATTTTTGCAGTTGTACTTTTCCAGCCAGTTGATACAAAAGGTAAGCCGAACAGTTTTTCGGTGGTGTTTGGCAATAACTACTTCCGTTCAAATGATTACTTTGTTCTTTCTGCATAGTGGCTATGAATGGCTTAAAGCCTATAAAAGATGCTGTCAGTGCACAAATAGGTAACAATTTATTGCCTTTTCTAGTGGGCATAGCTTCAAATAGAAGAGGCATAATGACTACTGCTGTTTAGTCCCTGCTACATATAAACCTGATGCTTACTAGGTTGTGTAATTCTGGCTTACTGCCAGGAAAGTGACATTTCAGATGCTGGTCCTTAAGAGCAGGAGTAGTAAACAAAGTGATGATGGTTGTCTCCTCTGCTGACTTAGTCTGTGCTGTTCTAAATGTAGGTTGCAATTAACATTGTATTCCACACAGGGTAAAAGCACAGACCCATGTGTTAGAAAGGCTAAAAATATTTAGGCTGCTTTCTTTTCAAATGAGAGGGACTGAAAGTGGGAGGGGGGGAGGGAGGCAGATATAATTTAAATGCTGATGTCTCTGAGGAACTTGAACCTACTTAAAATTGTTGTATGCGAGTCTCCGTTGAGGCCCTCCAAATATGTTTACTCCACTTACCCCAGGTATGTGCAGATTTATTTCTGATCTTGAGCTCAGCATATTAACTGTTGCAGGTACTTGACACATAGCACAGTCATCTGCCAAGGACAGAAAAGGAATGTAGTCAGTCAGTCCACTTACTTACAGAATATATGCTCAGATACATAGAATCTGAAACATAACCCTGATTTAGGTCCAGATCCAAGCTCTGGAAGTCACATTAAGGCTTTCCTTTTAACCTAGAGCCTGACACAAGATTATACAGTTGCACTTCATACCATGTTTAGCTCTCTTGAAGCTCGCCAGGCTCAGGTAGCCCTCATATTTTCATTTCTTGTAGCTGTGTGTAGTGAAAAGGTGAAAACATCTAGCATGCCCACCTCCACGAGCTAGTATGTAAGGGTGAGCCTTATTTTGGGTTTTATCTGAATCTGCCAGTGTTGTAGTGACTTAAATTTTTCAGCAAATTTTAGTAAGAATAACAAGATAAGAACGTGGTATCTCCAGCCAGCATAAATTGTCAGATTTCTGTTGACTTTTATTCAGCTGAGCACTATATTCTAATTGCAGATCTGACCCGCAGACTGCTTTGACTAGATAAATAAAAATTCTTTTTAGAAGATGAAATTTGCATCATTAAGGAAAACCAGCACTGGGAATAGGCAATAGGAAAATCCAATTAAATCATACAAGCCTCTGGTAACTGCATTTTATGACAGTAGAGATTATTGATTCTAAGATCATCTGATCTTCATGCAAATTTAAATTACTTTAATATTGGAGATTTTTATTCATATAAGGAAAATCTAAGTCCTAGCTTGCAGTTCCCTTTCTCAGGGTTGAGGAAAAACTTTCTTTAATTCCCTGTTCAGGATGGTTTCTCTACAAAAATATTGCATGTTTTATTGAAGATTCTAAATCTTAAAATGTTGTAGACTGTTGTGTAGTGACACATGAGGAACATGATGGCAGGATAATAATTTCTGGCTAGATAAGCATGCAAAGAGTTTGTTTAGTAGACCCAGAAGAGTCATGAGTCTGTTACTAGGAGATATAGCTGCATTCAAGTGAACATGAGCTGTTGGTAGTCGGTAATGGGGACGTGCTCTGGAGTCCTACCAAACTCTTCGGCATTTTGTTTTCCGTCTATAAGCTGCAGGCTTACTGCTGCTCAGAGCTTTGTAATTGCACATGCGGAGAAGATGTTTTACGGTTGGCACATTTCCTTGTTCCTATCTGTGAATTACACATCAAATATAACAGGCTGTCTCTGTTAGAGGTCATAGCTACTTAGAGCATTTTAAGAGTATTTAACTTGGTGTCTTTATGCAAGTTTCTAACTGATTCTATTGCATGTGTGATTTTTGTGCTGCTTTTAATTTATTGTCTTAGTGTATTGTGGAGTTGATGTTAATGTGGCTTGGAGTGGCTTCAGTGAACTCCCTGGCCCACAGTCAGCGCTGTGCATGACAGTTTTGACCTGCTAAAATGGACACAAGTCTCTGATGCACTGCTCACTATCACACCTGTTTTGAACTCAGGTTTGTTATACTATGCTGGCCATGGCTACGAAAACTATGGGAACAGTTTCATGGTTCCTATTGATGCCCCGAATCCCTACCGCTCAGCAAACTGCCTGTGCGTGCAGAACATCCTGCGGCTGATGCAGGAGAAGCAGACGGGACTCAACGTGTTCCTGCTGGATATGTGTCGCAAAAGGTATCTCCTGCATTCCTGGGTGCTGAGGGCTGACCTCAGCTCTTTGGGATCTGAACGGAAAGCTGGGCCTTTTGCAGATGACAAGTCTTTAGGCTGAGAATTCACTGTACTGCAAAGTTCATAGTTCTCAGAGTTCACAGCCTGCACCCGAGTGCTTTTAGCATCAGTAGGATTCACCCACAGACTTCTGCCCATGGCCTTGGATAGAGATGTGAACCTGGTGGTTCACATGGGTACATACCTGCCTCCTGATTTCAATGACATTTATTTCTTTGTTGCTGTTGTTTTTTAAGTTATAAACAGACTGATCAGATAAAAGTAAAATTTGGCATCTTAAAGATGAAACAGGACCCTTTCCCCTGGGATCATTATCCATCTTCATTACAGGGAGGAAGAAGAAGCCCTGTGATCAAAGGCATGTTAACTTAGCAGAAGGGCTCAAGTGAAGTAATTATTTTAGAACTCCCGAGAGCCGTGGATTTTGCTTCTATACTGAGGATGTTGTATCTTTATTAGGGGGTTAAAAACCAACTGATTTATGGGATTTTTCTACACAAAGTACTGTGTTCTTTCCATGTTGAGAAACTATTATGATCAATTAAACTTGCACTTGAAATCAGCTCTTCAGTCAGCACTTCTGGCAGTTGGTCTCTGAGGAATGTTTCATAACAGAAAGTTGCTGGCACTTTAGTATCTGTGGAGCCTCTAAACTTCTCTGCTAATGAAATGCCCATGATCCAATTCATCTTCGCAATCTGCTGACCAAATAGAAAATCCATTGATGTAAGCTTTGTACTAACAGCACCATGTTGGGTGGGGAAAAGAAAAAATTTTAAAAAAACATGCCATTTTTGAAATAACCTAAAATGGGTGGATATCAGAGTTGTGTTTTGCAGAGATTGCAGCCAAACTCTACTGGTTATTACAGCATGCCCTTCTCTGGGTAATGCCTGATGCCTCTTGTCTTTACACTGCCCTCAGGCAGAGTGTTGATGGTGCTGACTTTTGTGTTTGAGCAGTCAGGATTCATTCCAGACATGTAGGAGTGAAACAAATTACTGGTTCTGAACTTTCTCTGTTTTGTGTTTTGATTTTGTTGCCATTATGAGTTCTCAAATTACTATTTTACTTTCTTGTGTTTCCATTTATTACAGAAATGAATATGATGATACAGTTCTTATCTTGGATGCTCTGAAGGTTACGGCCAATATTGTTTTTGGATATGCAACGTAAGGAAGTTATTCTTCTGTGCCACAGAAATTACTGAGATTGTATAGCTGATCTTTTTCAGAACTGTGCTGTGGGCCAGTAACCTTGGTCACTTTTCAAGTGCAAAAACTGCTGAATAGAAGTAGTCAGGAGCTTTACTAAAGTCATCAATAATAAATTTAAGCTCCTCATATGAGCAGTTTGATGAACAGGTGTAGTCTGTGATGTCATTTTAAGAGAAACTTCCATCAGCTGCTTGCAAGGGAACACGAAGAGCAGGTTGGCCTTGGACACAACCTCGTTTTCAAATTGTAGGGTTTCTTTCCCCATTCCCAGTATAAATTTACTCTTAGACCTGAAGGTTTTTCAGTGTTTTTTCCTTGTCCGATGCTGATGATCTCACAGGTGCCAAGGAGCAGAAGCTTATGAAATTCAGCAGCTGGGGTTGGCCAATGGAATCTTCATGAAGTTCCTGAAGGACCGTTTGTTAGAAGACAAGAAGGTCACTGTTCTGCTTGATGAGGTTGCAGAAGGTGAACTCCAGCTTACTGCACTAACAGTCTCCTCAGTCTGCATTACTGAAAACAACTTTGCTTCCGTGTCTCTCCTCTCATGGTGAATGTGTTACACTAATTAAATCTCTTTCTTGTTGTGTTTTGGTTCAAATAGCAGGTGCTATTGGGCAGCATATTGACAACATTCCTGATGCTCAGCTTCTTTAGTAGTGTACAGTTTTATACTTTCCTCTTCAGTGAACCTTACTTGTTCTGAGTATCTCTCTGCGTGGAGCTTTGAATTGTCCATCCACAAAACTGCTCTTCTGTCCTGTGGTGCCAGCTGCTTGTGGTAGTCCAGTCATTTGCATGTTCATTTATACAATTAAGATAATCCTACTTGCCTTAGAGTGCTATAGCAATGATAATGATTTGTTCTGTAAGTGCAGTAAAAAGGGCAATGCACTGTGTTAATTTGCCTGGCTCAGTGATTGTGTTTTTGATGTTTTTGATGAGAGGAGCACTAAAGTGAGAAGTGTGGGGGGAAAGCATACTGCTTCTGGGCAAACACCTGCTCCAAGCACAGAACAGTGTCAGGCTGGTGTGTGTAGGTGCATCAGCCCAGCTCTGCTCTGGGTTCAGCAGCCTGGGCCAGCTGCAGGTCACAGAGCTTTGTGTTTTGTTCAAGAGTGCAGGGAAAGTTTGACTTGTCAGGTAGCATGACAGGCACTACTGTGAGTATTCCCAGGTGTTGGGTGTCAGGGTGTACAAGGTTCTGTGTAGACAGTGCCAGAGGAATGTTCCCATTAAGTGTTCCACGGAAACAGCCCCCATGGAAAAGCCTGCAACCTGCTGGCTCTGTGGTTCTTGTTGTGCCTGTGCCACAAGAGTGCAGTGCTGGCTCATGGTCAGCTTGGTGGCCACTACGTCCCCAAGCAGGTCCTTCCTCGCAGTACAGTCTTGTGGGATATCAGCCACTCCTCTCAGTTTTTAATCATCTGCAAACTTTCCAAGTTTTGTTCTCTGTCCTGACATGTGGGTCATTAGTGATGCTGGTAAATAATCAATATTGGGCCCTTGTATCTAAACCTAAACTACTCCCCTTGCCCCCAGTTCTTTGGAATAATCTCCGCTAATGAAATTAGTCACGTTCTTGAAAATAGCCACTCTAATTAGGACCTTACCCCATCAGAGCTGTGATGCTGCTAGGACTGGCTCTGAGGAACAGGGGATGATGTTGGCCAGGCTGCTTGCAACCCCTCGGGACTCTGCAGAACTGCTTTGGCCTTCAGGGAAGGAAGAGATGAGCAAGGACTCCTTGTAAAACTGCAGCTCTTGATGGATGTTCTGGCTCTGGCATAACCACAGTAACCACACATTGCAGGAAGGTACTTAATTCAGTTGGAATTGCAGCAGCATTGTTTTTGAAAGAACCTCTCTGCATCTTGTTTTTAGACATGGGCAAGTGTCCCCTTACCAAAGGCAAGCAAGCCCTGGAGATCCGCAGCAGCTTGTCAGAGAAAAGGGCATTAACTGATCCTGTTCAACAAAGCACATCTTCTGCAGAGTCCCTGGCACGGAACCTGCAGTGGGCCAAAGCGCATGGTACAGTACAGAATGCCTTTTAGATGATCCTGCTGCCATGATGGGAGAAGGGAGGGCATGTACTATTGAATGCAAATGGAAGAAATTCAAGGCTATAGCTACATTTTCATTACTGTGTTCAGCTGGAAATTTTTGGGTTGGGGTTTACCCCTACATGAGATAGTAATGAACAAGGTGACATGTAGAATTAATGTATATTCAGTATATTTAAGACCACTCAGACACTGGAAGGGAGACTTAGAGGTTGTCTGTCTCCTGGGACAGTCTCCCAGTACTGCATGTCTAGTAGTGACATTTGTAAGATGTCATTGATCTCGTTCTAAAGTCATCACCTAAAATAGGCAGGTGAACTGTATGGTAAACGTGCATGATGAAAAGAAGTTTTCAGTGCAGACAACTAAGAAAAATAAAATAAGACTGAGATGAGTTCCAGGCTTCCTAGCCTTTTAAGATGGCCAGTGGGGCTTAAGACCTGTTTTTACCTTTTTGGCCTAAACCTGTTGGAGTACATCTTCAAATTTCTTTGACAGTTGGGGCAGAGGGTCAGGGATGGCATTTCTAACACCACTCATCATACAGGAAGATTCTCTTAGAGATGCCAATGTTTATTTGTGATCCCAAGCACTTAATTCTTGTTTGTTAAATGATTGAAAAAGAAAAATGCATATGCTAAATTTATATTTAGACTGTAACAATGTGTTATTTATTGGCAGAGCTTCCAGAAAGTACGTCCCTTGAATTCCAGTGTGGTGTTCAGATTCAGTTGGGGTTTGCAGCCGAGTTCTCCAATGTCATGATAATCTATACACGGATAGTTAAGAAGCCCCCTGAAATCACAGCTTGCAGAGCCCACATCACAGACTTCCCACTCGTAAGTGCTTCCTGCTGCTGTCACATGATCTTGCTCCACTGAAGTTGAAAATTTTCTGCTCCACCCATATCAAGTTGCATCTTGTGTAATAAACTGGGTCTAAAATGCTGCAACTTCTCAAACTGAAAGAAATACTATTTTATGATCTACAAATTCTATATAATCAATTAAGTTCTCTTTTTTTCTTGCAATAGGACTTAGATGTAGATCCTAAAGAGGCCAATAAAGGAACTCCTGAGGAAACTGGAAGCTATTTAGTATCAAAGGACCTTCCCAAACACTGCCTCTACACCAGGCTGAGTTCACTGCAAAAACTAAGGGTTAGTATATACTGTTCATTACAAGTATGCCCAGATAATTGACACTACTTATGTTGCTTTGCCGTTCTGTTGAGGCAGCTGTGTATGGTTAGTGTAGTAAGTTCTTTGGAGGGAAAGAATGGATAATAACCCAGTTCAGTGACTTTCATTTCAGCTGAAAAGTAAAAGGCAGGGAATTGATGCATATGCAATCCTGAAACCGGTGTGCAAGGCCCTTTGTATTTTCCAGGCCCATGCTGAACTTGGCCAAGATGGCTATTTTTGTGCAGATCACTTATTGCATGCTTTGAGGGTGTTCCTGTGCTTTTCAGGAAGAACATGACCTGAAGCAGAGCTGCCTCTTACAAAGTCATTAGTAGGAGATGAAAGTGTCGTGTATCATCAGCCTGTGTTCCTGGGCATACAGTTTCTGAAAGGTTCTCTTCAGCAGACTGGGGCACTGCTAAGTGTCTCTGTATCTTTGTGTCATGAACATCTGTGCCAGACACAGCCTGGCATCTCTTCTTGAGTGCTTTTGGCAGTTGAGGTAACACAAGTGCTTCTGGAAATACAAACTGTTCAGTGAATGAGTAGTGACCAAAAGAGGACCTCAGGAAACAAGGCCTGCCCACTGTGTGTGTCTTGCTCCTAAAAAGGTCTCTCTGCTTCTCCAGAAGACTGGAGCCTCTCTAAGGGTTTTCTGTAGTGTTTATTTGGAGAGGAAGTATAATTTTTTCTCTCCCCCTCTTTCTGCTTTTACAGGAACATTTAATCTTCACTGTTTGCTTGCACTATGAGTATTCAGGAATAGAAGATACAATGGATGAAAGAAAGGAGATTAATGTTGGGAAGCCCCTTATTGCTAAATTAGGGCTTCACCCTGGATTCAAAACCAAGAACTGTCTCCAGACATGTTGCATGCCTGGTTATCCTTTCCATAATCCAGTAGAATCGAGTCCAGAGGCAGCTGAGTACTACATCTCTAGTCATTGCCAACCCAATTCCTCTCCTTACCACAAGCAGCTTACCAGTTACCATCCAAACTGTGCTTGCTCAAACAGCACCACACAACCAGAGGCATGTTCCTGCAGTGGAACTTCCAGGATGTTGGCTTCAAGACACAAAGGACAGCATTACTCACCCACTGTGGAAAAGCGTAATGTACCAGTAGAGACCACTGATGATACTGTTGAACTGGAATTCTTTCTCTCTGACAGCCTCAGCTTCTCTGAACAGCAATAGCTGGGATGTGTTTGAACTGGACCAGAGTGGCATCCTTGAACAGAGGGGCTTCCACACTGCCTCTCCATCTTCTGGAGTTTGGAGACTTCTGGACAAGGCCCTGGAGAGTCTAGAGTAGGTGCTGGGAATGAGGTTGTGGTGAAAATTTTTCATATCCTAAGAAACCAAACTGTACCAATAGATTTAGGAATGAAAAATGCATTCTTTCTATTTTTTTTCACCTACTATTTGTTGTTTGGTACAGAGAAAAATCTGAACTGTTCCAAGTTTCCTATTCTGTTCTTTGGCCATCGTGTGTTAGGATCGGTCACTGACGTTCCAGTGCCTTGGATTTAGCCAAAAAGCAGCTCTGACTGCATTTTCCTCTCTGATTGCCAGATGTCCAGGGTCTGGCAGCATCTGAGAGGGATAAGATCTGTGCAAGGAACCCAAAACCTGAAGAGCCAGCAAACTGACATCACTTTTGTTTTTAAGAGAACTACAGATTATCAGAGGGAGCAAAGTCATGGAACCATACTGTGGTGGATTGTTTCTATTTTGATTCTTTTTTTTTTTTTCTTTTCCATAACACTCCTAAGATTTTTGCTGATCTGATACCTGATTTTTCATGTTCTGGAAGAACACTAACTGGAAAGATGAGGGCAAGTGCCTGCTCATAGCAAGCAAGGTATTGTATGGTGAGTCTTACAGACATGCTGTGAGGGCTAAAACAAGAATCGCAAGAAAAGTGATGTTTTATTAGGTCATTGAAAGTCTTGATGCTTTGAAAAGGCAAAAAATGTTGGGAGGTAAGGAAACTAAAATCTAAGGGAGTTTTCAGACAGGGATAGTAGCGTCTCCTGTACTGGTAATATTGAGAGGAAGAATTGTTTTAATTAAGATCCTCATCATAAAAACAAGATAAGGGAATGTTATTGAGGCAGACAAGCCTGTTTCAGTCTCCAGTGGAGAGTGCTATGGTCTGGTGGCCTGGCAGTATGCTGGATAGGCACTGAGGGATGTCCTGGTGTGGCCATAAAACTTTTGAGATGGGAATGTTAATGCTTCTTTAACTAAATCTGGTGATCTTCAGGTTGCTCTGTGCTGAAAGGTGGATATAGGTACGTGGATATAGCTATTTCCAGGATGACAGTCATGCTTGAAGTAATCCGTACATGAGCTTGAATTTCTGTTTTCCTTCTGCAGGGTGTTAAATGGCATCATATCTATTTATGAATGAGATGTACCTGCATTAACTATTCTGTGCAGTTGACTTCTAAATCAGATTATAGCTTGAGACATGGACTAGGAGTGCATTACTTAGCTAATACTTTTTTTAGCTAAAAGCTTATTCTTTTTTCTTACTGTATAATAAATTGTTGTCCACAAAATTATGTACTATGTGCATATGTAGTTGCTACATTCTTCTATGCCTTCCAGCCTTAAGAAGCCCAAAACTTTATTGAAACAAAGCATGTAAGGACAGAATTTCCTTAACAGAAAAGAAGGGGAAATCTGAATCATGAGCTTCAGCTCAAGATATACAGATCTGGGCCTGGGCTGATAGCCTTGCTCCTCGAAGTTCACCCCTTGCCTCTTGAGAGGTGCAAAGACGTTTGGCCTTTAATAGGTACCCTTGGACATACTTGTATATGTATGTATGTAAAATACGTCTGTGTGTGTAAATTGATTTAAATCTCCTATGGGAAGTATAGTATGGATATTGCCATCTTAGATCTAGAATTAAATTCCTGCTGTGCTTACAGGAATTGAATCATTTCACAAATGTTAAATAGTCAGCAGTTAGGTGCTGCCAAATTCTTCAGGCGTAAACCCCTGCCCAAGTCTGAACCCTGTGACTCAGCAGCAGGGCCTCTCTTAGCCTGTGGCATTCATGGTGCCTGTGTAAATCATTCTGCATTGATTCTAGACAGATTTTCCTCTGTGTGCATCATCCATGTTGCAGTTACCAGAGTGAACCCTGCCATTCAACCTCATCACCCTTTTGCACATTTACATTAAACCTGCTTTTGCCAATACCTTTAACAGAGGTTCTCTAAGTCACTCAGACTCATCCAAATTGTCTGACAAAAGTCTGCCTGTGGCAGTAGAGTGTGTGGAGGAAAACTTCATCTGTCTGAACCCTCTTTAAAAAGAGAATGGTGATGGAAAGGCATTTTCTCACTGCAGCACTGTCTTTAGGAAGTGCTCTAACTGTTTTAATCATTAGTGTTCAGAATGAAATACTCTGGTTCTTCAGAGCAAGCTGCAAGCAGCACCCATTTCCTTTGGCCCAGGTCCAGGAAAGCACTTTAAAAGTTCCACAGGCATAAATTAACATTTCAATCTCGGTGAAATTGGTGGGATTAAAAGACATGCCTAAACCTAGGTAGTTGTTACAGCTCTCATTGACTTGTGGTACCCTTTCTAAATCAAAGCCTCAGGGTTTGGTTTTTTCCCTACAGTGCAGTTATTTGGAGATAATTATTTTTTGCTGAAGTATCTGGTAGGCTAAATTACTTTGCCCTCTGCTGTAGCACTGCTGTATGATTTTGTATAATTTAAGTGTGTGTTACCTGGGTTTGGATGTTGAATACGTTTAGAAGAAAGGTTTAAGGTAATCTAAATAAACTCCGGCTTCTCTGGCAAAAGAATGGTTCATGTGCTTCAGAAAGGCCAAGACACTTCTTCCGTTGTTCCTCACCACACTGCAGTAAGGTGGGAGTGCATTTACCTTCTGTACCTCCATAGAGCTGTGCAGGCTGACTCCTCCTGTTGTCCTGGGAGTCCCGAACCTGCCTCTGGCTCCAGAAGACCATCTGCACCATGGAACTCTTCAGTAGATTCCAGGGCTGGTGTTGCTGTCTCTGTAGTTACTGCCTTGGTTCATGCATCAACTGCTTTTCCTCATTCTGTCAGCTAATTAGTAACTTTGGCAGCTTTCACATGCAGTAAGCTCCTGGGCTATGTTCACCTTGACATAGATTCCTCACTGCTGTAATGTGGATATGTTTCAGTATTACTTCTTCCTTGCATAAAATTTTAGTTCAAGTACAGTAAGATCTGCTCACATTTTAGAATGCAGTATTCTGAGCTTCAAGGTTTTTGCAGGGAATTGGAGATAGGTTTAAAGTATCAGGTGGAGGAGAACAGGTTGGGAAATTGGTTTGTTGGGTTTTTTAAAAAGATTGATCATTTAGTAATTGCAGTAGTCTAGGAATGGAGTGAGGACACCTCCACGTCGTGGCATTTAGGCAGTTAGTAATTTCTAAGGTACTGCTGCAGCAATTTAGTCATACCAGGCTTATTTTAAGAGCTAATGAAAAGAAATGCTGTCTCCCATCCTTGTTGCTGGCACGCAGTGAGCAGGAGCCCCGGATCCCTGTGGGGGTGCGTTACCACAGCGACCAGCCTCTGCATCTGCAGCGGATGTGGGAGGAAGCGACCAGGCCTTCCCCATCTGCCCTTCAGACAGAATCTGCTGGCACCCTGCTTTCAGCTTTCAAAGTCACTTGCAGTTAGGATGAAAAGTCTTCAACCTGTTATGCAAACTACTTCACTACACATAAGATCAAGCAGGTCTCAGATGCTTTCTGGGCTCTTTGATGATTTAATGTGGTGGTTATGATTTATTTCATCTCTCTAAACCTGCGCCAGCTCTGCTTCCCGACATCCAGTAAGAAGAGGGATGTTGACTGTGCGTGGCAGGACAGACTCACCGAATACGCTGAGTTGGAAGGGACCCGCAAGCATCATGGAGTCCAGCTCCTTGCCCTGCACAAGGCCATTCCCAAGAGTCACACCCTGTGCTTGAGAGCATTGTCCAAATGCTCCTGGAGCTCTGGCAGCCTTGGGACTGTGATCATACCCTGGGGAGCCTGCTCAGTGTCCTACCACCCTCTGGGGGAAGAACCTTTTTCTAATACCTAACCTAAACCTAACCTAAACCTCCCCTGCCACAACTTCAGGCAACTGTCAACAGTCAGCTTCTGTCAACAGTCACCACAAAGAAGATATCAATGCCTACAGAGGTGAGCACCTCTTCTGCGGGTTACCATCAGGCAGTCTGTCAGAAACTGCTCAGATTATTCCCCTCTGAAAGGGCTGGTTGCTAGAACTGTAGATGTTTAAAGCAGTCCCAGGAGTCTTCTCTGTTCACATCCTGTCGTCTTTGTGCCTGCCAGCTCTTTTCCTCTCTTTCTTCTTCTGCTGAATGCCAGCAGTATGCATGAGACCTGCCTTGCAGGACTGGGATTGGTTCAGAAATTTTTCAGGACTGCTTTGAGATATTAATAACGTACCAAATCTGTTTTTTTTTTTTGGTCTGTAAGGAGTCTTTTAAGAAGCTAGAGTAGCTATAAAATACTCGTTTGCTGCTTCTCAAAGCTTTGTAGGCTTTGTTTCATCCCTGCCTTAGGGATATGCAGAAAATTGCTGCAGATTCTGGTTCAGTGTTGCAGCTGCAACAAAACACCATTTTGAAACACCCATTGGATTACCAGCTCTTATTTTAGTGGAAATAGTGGGTTTATTTGAATCAGAAAATAGCTGTGCTTCATGACAAGCCGTTTACCCATGCTGGCAGGTGGAGAACTGCAGCTATTTGCACCTCACTGCATCCCAGCACATAAATCAGAGGTGGGACTCATTACCACTGCAGAGCCTCCCTGCTAGTTCCTCTCTTCCTGTCTGTACTGGGATAATCCAGGTTTTAACATGAGTACAACATGCTTTCCTGTGGTGGGATACACAGGAGCAAGCCACTTGCCAGCTGGTGAGTTTTATTTGGAATGAGGTGCTTTACCCTCCACTCTGGTGTTGCCTTGCCATCAGCATCTTTTTTCCTTTTCTGATCTGATGAGAAGAGCCACATGCCCAGCGGGCCCTTAGTACCCTGCATGTGCTGGGACACCTTTACACCTCCCATCATCCTGTTCTACAAAACAATCCATGGGAACTCCTCATCTCTGCTGCTGGCAATCCAATAATCCCTTCTTTTCTTTACAAGCTGTGATAAACAAAAACCTTTTTTTGCTCTTGTTTTGTGAAGAGTGTAAGTTTCCACAACTGGAAAAGCTCTGTCTGATGTCATGCAACAATTCTTAACAGAATATGATAGCAAAGAAGGATTAAACCCAGGTTTGTTGCCTAAAGGTTCCCAAGATAAATAGCTGCCCTTTCTCAAGTAATTTTGTTTACAGTTATTTTCCCTTTAGACTAATTAGTTACAGTATTTTCTTATTGCTATTGTCTTGATGCTAGACAATAGCTACAATACAGTTAATGTATAGTTAATAATAGGGCTGTCTTGAGAATGGTATTAATAATGTTTTTTGTTACATGAGTTATCCTGAGTCATTGGTGACAGCAGCTTCTCAAGCTGGCAGATGGTGTCTCTGTAAGAAAACATGTTTTCTTGCCTTGCCCATCAGTTCATTCCCAGACTGAGCAAAGAGAACTCGGTGGTAGTAGCATCTGTTGATGGAATAGTTCCTGTTAAACTCCATCTGCCTGCCAGCTCTAGGATGTTCAAACTGTGGTGTATATATATAAGGTAGAAAAGGTATTATTAGGATTCTTATGTATCACAAACTAGAGTGGGTTTAGTTACGTAAGATGGACATTTTTGGACAGCTCTAAGAAGTAATAAATGAATCTCATGAGTAGTAGACAGATGATGCTCAGCAGTTGGTTTTTCAGCCTGCATTATTATTTGCACCCATGCAGTGCAAGATGGAGATTTTTGACTGAACTGAAGCCAAGCCACTTCTTGCACAGCGGCTGCATGGGAGTCTAACTTCTGAAGCAGAGGTTTTAGAAGTGAAAGGACAAAGAGAAAAGATCCCTGGGGCTGTAAGGGAGAATGACCCCCCCACCAGACAACATGAGCCTATAATTTGGCCAAGTAGGTACAGGCAGCCCCCAGCACTGTCACTGGTGACAGCAGCAGGTGCCTTGCTGTTGGCTCGTGGTGGTCATTCGCTGCGTGGGAAACCCACACTCGAGCACAGCAGCTGGGGGCACATGTGCCACCATACCTCGTGTCCCACAGGGAGCAGTGCTTGTCACTGGGGGACCCTTCCAGGCAGGGGCTGGAAGCTGTAGCTGTAGCTGCTGCAGCTGTTCTTTCACGTTAAACAGTCAAGAGCCTGCCCACCTGTACTGCAGAGGGGAGGGCCATCTGAGACTGCTAATCTGGCTGATGGAACTAAGCATGGGCTGCTGCTGAGCAGTGAAACCCTTGGGGCTGGGGCTGGATGCTGCTCTGGTGCCTCTCCCCTTCTCTGTACCCAGGAGATCATCCTGGTTTCCTCTCTCCCTTTCTGAATGGGAGAGGGTTGTCCCTAGTGCTGGCACATCCGAAGAGCAGTGTGGCATGCTGTAGGGTGGTGCGGTATGCCAGCACAAGTGTTTTCCTAACTCAGGTGCACTCTAAAGTATTTTTGGTGGTGTAGGTTGTTGGGTACTTTTAGCACTTCCGTGGAGTAGCAGAGCACTCAGCAGGTGGGGAGTGCAGCAGCTTCCCTCCCTCTTGCCATGCTAACACAGGCAAAGTAATTTTTGGAGTATGGGTAAGCCCAGTAAGGATTTAGTGAACTGGCAAGGACAGGACGTGTACCTTGGGCTAGGGGACTGCCTGCAGTAGATGTTGAGAGTCAGGTTGTCAGGAGAGGGAAGCTGCCAGCAAGCTGTTGTTTGAGCTGCAGCCAATAGCTAGCTGTTACTAAGTTCTGTCTGGTGGGAGAATCACCACAGAGGCAGCAGTATTTGAAATTTGAAAGAAGTTAAAATGGTGATAGCCCCCATCTGTCCTAGGGAAGGACCAAAAACCAGGACATGCCAGCCACCAGCCCCCACTGGGGGCATCTCTTACTGATCACTGTGTCTTTTGAGATTTGTTCAGTAGACTTTTATGGCAGCAGACAGGAAAGCTTGCAACATGGGAAGTAGTGTTGTTACACAAACTAAATGGAATTTGTATAATCCTGACTCATCTTTGGTAGGTGGGGGTGAATCAGATGTCCTTTTTCCAGCAGGAGGTGCCAAGGACCGGCATGGAAAGTATGAGTGCTTGAAAGACTCCCTGGCCATGCCGGCCACAAACCAGCAAGGCGCCTTGACTTTAACTTTGTTTTCATTGTAGGAAGATCATCACAGGCAGCTTGGAATCAGGAACCACAGACAGGCTGAGCTGCTGCTGCCACCCTCATCTGCGAGGACAGCATTTCCTGAAGTAAACAGAGGAAAAGTGGCAGAAATATCACTCTTGGGTTCCTCCTTCTTTTATTATATGGTTATTTCATTTTCCAGAGAAAGCTCTGGAAAGGCAGAAGTGCAAGCACAGCTGAGCTGCTGCTGGTCCCAAGCGCCTGTGTGCCCGTTCCTGCAGAGGGGCATCACCCCTTGTGTCACACAGCACCATCCCTAGCGCTCCTCTCCCCAGCTGCCCAGGTGGCAGCCCCGAGGGACCAGCTGGAAGCCCACCAAGCTGTGTGATTTGGGATGGATTTCTCAAGCTCATTGACACCCAAAGCTATGCAGTGTCTCCCACTTCCTAAGGCCCTCCCAAAGTAAGGGTGCAGCTGTGCCTGTTGTGTCTGTTTTCACAGACACAGAAAACACTTGGGTTCTGGAATACAGTGTCTTCTCTCACTTCTTGGTCTCCTCTTCCAAGAAAGAAGTGCCTGGAGCACACAGATGATGTCTGGCCCTGCTCACGCCTGTAAGTCATGGCAGCATTTGTCACACCTTGCAGGACCACATACGTAAACTGCTGGCAGTTTATGTCTTCTGCTTCACTGCTTAAAGTGATGTATTGAGTAGTTTGGTGGGATATATACTCAGCTATACCAGGATTTTCTGAGAAAATTGTATTATATAACATTTAGGACAAAATGTAAGTTTTACAGCAACACTTGCTCTCTTTGTTGGTTTGCAGGATCACTGCATGGGTATTACTCATCTCCCATCCCCTGTTCAGGTTCAGCGCTCTCCTTTTGCTGGGTAAATGCACGGAACACGCAGCACAGGAGCTGTTGATGGCACCATCTGCAAAAGCCTAATGGCTCATTCATTAAGCAGTGGGAACCAGCACCGCCACAGTCTAATCAGATATTGTATGATGAATAATTCAGAAATAATCCTCGTATACTTGAATAAATATAAGGAAGAGGAAGGAAAAAGCCCCATACATATGGCACGTTAAGGGAACAAAACAGGCATTCTTCAATGTGCCAGGCTGCTGAGCTCTGCGGTACTGATGTTAATCACGCAGGTGGCTAATTCCTGATGAGGAACTGACTGAGGGGTTCTGGCCCAGCACTTGGAATGTGTTCGTAAGTGGAAAAGAGAACAGTGTCACGGAAAATCCAAAAATCCGTCAGCCTCACCTTCTGCAATATGCCTGTGGTTGTGTTGTCTTGTGTGAGCAGCTGGGGGACTGAGTTTGGGAGGTCTGGCCTGAGGCTGTGCTCCTTGTGCTGCTGGAAAGATGGCTGAGATCAGGTGTGTGCTGTCCCTCAGCAGCTCCTGCCTGCACATCCTGAGCTGCTGCTCTGGCTAAAGTACTGGTGTGGTGCACTCAGCACTGAGTGCCCAGTGCTCAGGGAGCCTCAGGGTGGTAGATGCTGTCTAAATGGAGTATACAGACATAAAGTATTAGGCTACATAATTTTTCACCAGAGCCTGTAGTGACAGGGCAAGGGATGACAGTCTTAAATTGACAGAGGGCAGGATTAGACTGGAAATAAGGAAGAATTTCTTCCCTGTCAGGGGAGTGAGGTACTGGCAGATTGCCCAGAGGAGCTGTGGCTGCCCTGCCTCTGGGGAGGAGTCAATTTTCTGCAGCTGCTCCTCTGGGAGTAGGCAGTTTCTCCAAAAACAGTATTCCTATGCAGAAGAAATGCCTTCTCAGCTTTTGACAATCATCAAGTCATACAAGTTTTTCTATTTCATATTTCCTATTTCATATCTAGAAATGCTTGGGCTTGAAGGCAGGCTTTTGCCAACAGATGTAACCCTGTGACAGTGCTTTCAGCTGAATGCCTTGAACACCAGTGTCACTGCTTGGCAACTTGAGGATGAGCCAGCAGGTGCTGCAGGCATATGGCCTGTGTACCAGGCCTGCTGCATGCGCAACACTGAGTCTCATATATATGCAGATTTTGAGCAGAGCCCTTTTTTTCCCACTGGGAATACACTTCATACTATAGTTCATATGTAGGTGAGTGCCTGAGGTGTGTGTGTTCTGCTCTTGCCTGTTCAGAGGAGCTGGGACTCTCAGCATGGTACAGCACAGTGTTACCTCATACCTCATACATGTGGAAAAACTGAGGTACTGACTGCAACTCCTCACAAACAGAACTGTTTTAAGCCCATGATCCTCACTAACCAACTCTGACTTCTTTGGATAATGCTTCGTTTGCTCTGATTTGTTAACAGCCAGAGAAAAAGGTATAATTAAGCCCTGACAAATCTTCTTGGCTTTGTATTATATCTAAATCAGCATCTCTTTTAAAGATGATTAAAAATGGGAGTCTCTTGTTGTTCAAGACATTGCAGTATTTGGGCCTTTACAGTATTTAACACCTTGAGAGTCATTAGGGTTTCTCACTCTTCATGCTACTTGGGCATTGCAAATGTTTACTCTGTATTTAAAGATTCTCTGCTTGCAGATAGATAGCATGAGTTGCCAACTTCCATGAACGCATTCTTTAAATCTGGGGGAAACTGCCTGTTGTGGAGATGTTCCTCAGCTCTCAGTGTTTGTAGACTTCTCCCTACCAAAGTTCTTCATCTGATCTCCTATGAGATCACCTTCTTTTAATAAAACTTGTAATTTTAAAAAGCAATCCTGGGGGTTTTAGTCCAAAATTTAATAGAAGATATATTTTAATAACCAGGAAAGGAAAATGATTTTTTTTCCCCCAAGAAAATACCTGGAGATTAGTGATAGGAGCATCTGAGAAGGGGAAGTTTAACTGTAAGCTGGTTTTTAAATACTGAATATTTAAATATATGTGGCTAAAGGAAAGTACCACTGCATTCTAACCAGTGATAAAAATACAAGTATTCTAAAACAAGAAATACAAGCTTCTGCTCTGCTTTTGTTGATCACATTAAAAGAAATTTTATGGTGAAAAAAGCAATGGAATTAACAAACACTAAGAAGCAATTTGCCAGAAGTTGTAAAGCTATTACTCTGAAAACAAACTTGGGGTTGGAAATATGGAATCTGTATTTTACCCTTCTTGCTTTAAGTTAAGCATGTTTTGCTAGCTAGAAGGAAAATGCTCTCTTTTTGACCACCCCAAAAGTAGGAAGGACAAAACAGGCAGTATTTATTCTGACATTAAAAAAAAATCAAATGTAAATTGACTTCAGTTTTTATTGTGTCAACCCACCTGCAAAATCTTCTCTGGTCCCAGCACATCTTTAAAGTGCAGAAGCTCTGTTTGATGCAGTTAAAATTGATCCCTGAACAGAAGGCATGAAATGAATACATCACTGTTCAGAGTTCTGAATTTCAGGAGCCTTAAAATCCTTAGAAGTTAAATAATTAAGACGTTATTAATTGCACTCAAGTTCAGCATTCACTGTAGCATCAAAGTGTTCTGAGTTGGCAGCACTCCTTGCTGACTGCTCAGAAGGAACAGTGGGCCGCACTGGAGGCATTTCTTCAGGAAAAGAAAAGGAGGGGCTCAAGGTTCCCAGAGAAAGACGTACGAGTTATGGGACTCTGCAGGTGTTAGCACAGGGGACCAGGAGATCCCATCTCAGAGCTGGAGTCCAGCTGGAAGCATCCACTGGTGATAGTTCCATGGGTTGGGAAGGAGATTGTCCATGCGAGAACAGCAGGACTGGGGACTTTGAACCTGGCTGCTGCAAAGCCAAGGGATAAAACAGGATAACTTAATGAGAATTTCTTCCACCACAGGTCCTAAGGATTATGTGGCAGAGAGTCTGGGAGAGTGAACAGGACCTCTGGTCTAAGACTTCAGAGCCAAGACATAAGGTCAACATGCCAAAAACTCCCAATGCAGAAGTGACTGCAGGGACACTCGTGGTGCTGAACCTCTTTTTTTGTGTGCTTGGATTAAAAAAACACTGGACAAGTGCTATCAGCCTGGCATGATTTGTAAAATATACTTTAAATTCTCTTCATTTTATGTATTTTAAGTCAAATAGTTAGGGTGGCAGACTTTTTCTCCTATGGGAGTTGTCAAGGACACCTGGCTGGAAGGAAAACAAGTAGATTTGTGTGAAAGGCAGCACACACAAGGACCTTTGTGCCATGTGCAAACTGTGAAATCTACTAACGTTTCAGATATTAATACCGGAGTAGTAGTATTGGCAGTAGGAGCTGCCATCTTCTTTATGCTATGATGCAAGCCAACCACAGAAATTCAATGTAAGTAAAGAGAGTGTAGTTTTCACGTCTTTAATCAAATCAGTTTACTGGTGAATTGGGAAGAAATAGGGTGTTTTAATTATAATGGCCTAATTCTACAAGTCACTTGCAGGATGAACCCAAGGCTTCTGCAAGCTGAATTGCATGGCCCTTCTTGAACGTTAAAACTAGTGCACAAATCCACTTTTATATAATCCTAAAATGGATTTATTATATTCAAATTCAGTAGAACCCGTGTTCTGCTGCTGTTTTGGTTAATTGGAATAAGTCAGAATTTTTATGTGGAGGCGGGATTGGAGCAGCCAAGGTATGGCGCGATGGGTAATTTCCTGCCCTACCGATAGCTGCGGGCACAGCTTCTGGGGCAGCTTCCCAGGAGGAGCTGTGCTTGTGCAGAACGCCTTTGGGACTCTGCTGCCTTCCTAACAGGCTCGTAAGAGAGGTTAATACACCAGCAGTATTTTATCTAGAATATTTAGTATACTGTATGTTCATAGCGTAAATTTGAGACGGGTCTTATGTATTTAAAACCATTAGTATGCTTCAATAAAGCGATTCGCGTGCAAAACTCTACATTCTGAAAATGGTGCTGCACGGTGGTAACAGAGAGAGGGCGGGATCTCGTCCTGCCGTTCCTAGCAATGGCGATACCGCCAGGATGCTGCGCGGCCAACAAAGGCGGTCGGTCAGAGGCAGCGCACGGGCCGCAGGCGCTGTGCAGGCGGGCCCGAGAGTGCCCGGCTAACGCGGTGCGGAAGGAGAGGCAGCATCGCCCCGGGACACGGTTCCCGGCCGCGCCCCAGGATCTGGGGGGTGACCCCGGCCGGGCCCGGGCGCAGCGGCCGCAGCGCCGGCGGAGGGGCTGAACCGCCAGAGCTGGCAGCGTGTGGCTCCTCCCGTCCTTTGTTGGCCTGCAACCGGAGCAGCGGCCGCGGGCTCTTCCCCCGGCTGCCCTTCGAGGCCTGAGGCGCTCGGGCACGGGGAGAGCCCGGCGGGCCCCGGGCAGCGTCTCCCACAGCACGCGGGTTCGGCGCGGGGGAGATCGGCCCCGGCGGCCGGCGCGGTTCTGCCCGCCGGCACCGCTCGGAAACCCCCCCCGAGCTGTCCGGGCGGCGGGAGGCCGCGACCCGGCCCCGGCCCCGCGGCGCTCGGCGGCCCGGCAGCCTCCCCGCCCCCGGCACTCTCCAGGGAGCCGTTCCACACGGAATCACACGGGAGCGTCTCCCCATCTGTGCCGCCGAGCACCCCCACCCCCACCGCCCAGCCCCGCAGCCTCCTGCCATTATGTTCCTCCGACGCGGGGCCGGGCCGCGCCGCGGGCCGTAGCCTTGCCCGAGCCCGCCGGCTCCGGCCGCAGCAGGTGTGTCGCATGGGGACCGGAGGTTGCATGCTATGGGGTCGCTTCCTCCCGGCCCGGCGGCGGCCGGGGCCCCGGGAGCACCCGTGCAGGGATTGCCCAGGCTGGCGGCTCCGAGCCGGGCGGGGGCGGATCGTTCTCCCCGCCGCCGAAGGGGCCACGGCCTCTCCTCCCCGGCCGTCCCCAGGGTTCGCAAGGCCCGCTCGGACAGAGCCAATTCGGGCCGGGAGCGCGCAGACCTGCGGGGAGGTGCCCGGGGCCGCGGCAGCCCGGAGGAGGGAGCGGCCCCCCGGACCGAGGGGCCGAGGGAGGGCCGGCCGCGGTTGCGGCCGCAACAGCCTGTGTCGGGAAGACGGGCCGAGGCAGCGGAAGAACATGGTGGTTCTCCCCAGAACGGGGTGGGGATGAGGGATGCGAAGAAGGTGTCTCCGCAGGGAGGGGTGCAGGGTTGTGCCCGAGACCTCTATTCAGTTGCAGGTGCAGCCAGGGGCAGAGGGGCTTTGCCGGGGTCGCCCACCCACCCGGAGGGAGCCCTGCAGAGCAGCATCTCCCGCAGCCTCCGAGAGGAGGGGGTTTCAGCGCGTAGGCGGAGGTGGTTACTGGTGTTCCCAGAGCAAGGGTGAGTAGCCAAGAGGAGCGGGGTGGCTGCTGTCTCGGTCTGGGTGCCTGTCAGCCATGCAGGAGGAAGGCCCTTGCGTGGCCGAGGTGAAGGGGAGCGGGCAGGAGCAGAGCGGCCACGGGCACAGGTGGGTGCAGACCCCCGTAGCGGCGTGGGCACCGCAAGGGGCTGAGACCCTGGGCAGGCATCGCCTGAGAGGCGCAGGGCCGGGCAGGCGGTCGGTCCGCACAATCTCTGCAGGGTGGGAGCTGCGCAGAGCCTGACCGGGCCTCCCCAGCCGGCGGGTGCAAGCCGGGGGGGCTGCCCAGCCGTGGGGCTGTAGCTCGCTGCTTCTCAAGGCCTCCAGCATAGTCGAATAGCAAAAAGGGGAAAAAAAAAAAAAAAATCAGTGTAGCAGCCAAGTCGGTGCTGCGAGGAGGGGGCGAAGGAACTATTTTGTAGGCATCTTACTGCTGCGGAAATGGATTTATTGAGGGGAGGGAGGTGCATTTGTGGGTACACTATAGTAATGCTGCTCAGAGCACAGAAAATGCCACTCGGGCGGCCCCAGATGGAACGAGGAGTGGGGAGGGCAGATGGGAGAAGCCCTTGATCGGGCACCCCATGGCCATGGGCATGAGGGGGCATATGTGACGTGTGTAGTAGCCACCCCTCATCTGGGGGAGCAGAGGGGCAGCAGCCCGGGTTAGCAGCCTGTCTCCCAGGGCTGTGGCCGAGCCTGCCTGGTGCTGCAAGAGAGATCCTATGAGGATTTTTATTGCGGTCTCTTTGTTAGCTACAGACAGGCACGCACACACAGCTCTCAGCCAGGTTGTGGGAGGTAAGTGGGGGAGGCGAGCAAGGGAGCGTGTGGGGGGCTCTGGGGAGCAGGGGCCGGGTGGGCCGGGCAAGAGGGGAGCCGGGGCACAGGGCTGTGCCGGCCCCACGCCACACAAAAACCAGCCTCTGCGATTTTCAGGGTCTTGTTGGCAACTCAGCGAGGGTTGCCATAGCTTTTTATGTAGGGTGACCAGAACCGGCTGGAACTGGTTTGAGGCAGATCAGCTCCTGAACACAATGCAGTCACTGAGCTACTACACTGGGATAGCTTCCTCCCTTCATGGCAGCCAAAAGCAGAGGAGCTTGCAGAAAGATACCATCCCAAAACAGTATGTGAATGCACACTTTAGACACACAGCACTGGTATGTGGCTAATGTAGTCATAAAGGGTTCTGTATGTAAATGTACATATTTGCAGTAACTGAGATTACTTTGGCTTTTTGTGCCTTTTTATGCTTAAGGAATGGGCAAGAGCTGAGATTTATGACCCTTACTAAAATATTTTTGCTTTGCAAGGGTGGGACACTGGTTACGCAGTCTATTTTAAAATTAAACTAAATAAAATGGATTGAATTATTTGTAATTGTAGATATGCTTGTGACTGAGGATGCTTTGCATGCTGTTTTATTTACAGGGTGCTGTCTTGTGGTTTGCTTCCTTAGGAAACATTAATTGGGGGGGAGTTACTGTGCCTTTCTCTAAGGCCAGAAGGAAACAATATTGTTGTAGAATTGTGCATAAAAGCATTGAAAAGATGCTGTAAGGCATACTCGTTTTCCCTTTTTTTTCCTTGTAGGCCTATTGATTGGGGCTGCCTTTAACCCTTTGGTGTTTGCAGAGGTAATGCGGCTGTGGCAGTAACTGAGCACTGGCTAACAAAATCCCTCAAAGGTCAAGGTTCACGAGGTGAGACGTGGTGGTTTGGGCTGAATAGAACAATAGCGTAGAGTTACATCCTGATTGCACACTTGGCACATTAGGAAAGAGACAATTGTTTAAGTGTTAATGAAGAAATGCTATTAAGGTCCTCCAGTTTTAAAAGGATTAAAGCTATTATTTGTAAAGACTTTCTGATATCTTGGCTAAATACAATATTTTCATTGAAATATATCCAGATAAACTTTTTTTTCCACAATGCAGTGATACGGAATAGGCCTCTGAAGGGCAATCGTGAATTGCCGACCAGTTGTGGCAGGGAGCTGTTCTGTGCTGTATTAAGAGTCTCACACATGCAGAATTTGCTGTCTGATTATTTACACGTTGTTGTTTGGCCACATCTCAGTGACCCAATACTTGGTTTTTAATTAAGCTCTTCAGTGTTAAACATGCACTTAATATTGCCTACAGAGAAAAAAGCTGTGCAAAAGAAATAGTATGGATGGCTTTTCTTAAACTTCTGTAAGCAGGGGAGGATTTTGCAGCAGCCAAGTGGAAAAAGATGTATTTTGGGGGGCTGGATGGAGCTCCCGTGGTGTGAATTATAATACTGTGCATAGGAAACTGGATGGTCAGTGCAGCAACTGCAGAGGGGTGGCTGCTTTTAACTCAAAGCAATGGATAATGGATAGAATTTTTAGTTCTTCTTTCTCAACTAGAAAATACAAAATGTGTACTTAGATTTGAGCTGACGTTTTTATCTTATAGTGAAATCTGAAGGATTCAGAGAGGGAGAGGGACCGAGAGAAGGAAGCAGGAATGAATCCAGCAAAAGGAAGAACAAAGGCTGTTAGAGCTTGCACAGTGGATCACTAAACATTTTGCCTGGGGGATTCTTTTGCTAGAACTGTTACTTCCTATAACAGGAAATCAGCAACTCTAGAATCCTAACCAGTGTGATTTTTTTAAAAATCTTCCCAGTCCTGGCTGTGTTAGCTGGTTTGGTAACCTACAGTCAAGATAATATGGAGGCAGAACATTGGAAATACTCTGTTGTGGTGTGAAATGTGGGTCCTTTCCTCTGTGCTCAGCAGAACAGACAGTCCTAAAAGCCTTGAGAGGTTGTGGATACTGGGTAAGTTGTGTGCTGGCTGCTGAGGCAGGGTGACAATACAAGGGAACCTTTTTGTTTCTGACTGCAGTAGATTACGTAAGGCACTGAGCTATTAATTGTAGAAAAGTGAAAATAGCATGCTAACATTTGGCCTGAAATTCTGGGTTTGTGAGCTTTACTGCAGCTGCAATGTGTTGTTTTTCAGGTTTGATAGAGCAGTGAATAGCTTGTGGCAGAGCAAAATGCCTGACAGATCACTGTGCTGATTTCTGCTCCTGTTCTTCAGCATTGGGATGCAGGCGGTCTGTATTTGACTATAGACGTCTGTAGCAGAATGATGCTTGCAAACAGGAATTCTTGTTGCATGATAGGAATAGGATCTCTTCCTCATGAGGATGCATGTTCTTTTTCAAGTGTAAGCTAAAATTCATATATTACACAGCAGCATCTTTTGGGATTTTTCTTCCTTCTGCCAGAATAGTAGGCAGCTTTAAAATTTTAAGTTCTTAGGTTGTGACAAAATGCCTTGAATCTGTTTTGATTGGGTTTTTGAATGCTACCTATATTATGAATTTTTATTTTTAGCGAAGGAGATTTTGAATTTGCAGGGATTTTTGGTGGCTGTAAGATGAGAAAACTGAATAGATGGAGTCTGCAGTGTTCTTGGTGAGTTATCTTTTTTCAGTCTAGTAATATCTGTAAACGCTCTTCATCAGGAGATTTGGATTGTGCACGCAGGCCAGCTTTCCAGCAGCAAATGCTAATGCTGGAGGGCCGGTCTTCTGTATCAGCACCCAGGATCTCATTTTGCATTGGCCTCAGTTATTTGATCTTCAGAATGAGAGTAAGGATTTATCACATTCCAAGTCCCTTTGGAATGAATTGACTAACTGTTGTTTTCCTAGCCATATGCCTATGTGTTAAAATACAAATATGCAGCAGAGTGCCAGGAATATATGTTCAGAAAAACCCAAACTTGACCCTAATGTTCTTGGGCCTGCTTGTTGCCCTGATGGGCCCTGTCTGGGAGAGCTCCCTGAGAGCCTACAGCTGCTCATGGCTGTGCTTGGGCCACGATTGTCGTCCACTTCAAAAAAAGTACCTTAAAGGAAAGAGGTGGGAAGCTTGCGCCATTTAGAATGTAATTACAGTTTGCATTAGTTTGGGAATCTCAACATTCTCTTCATTGTTGTTGTGCATCCGAATTATTCATGTGGTACTGCCCCAGCCTATTTTGCATATAGAAGTACAAAATTAAGCCATGATTGTAATTAATTCCTAAGTAGACTAGAAAAAGAATGGTATGTAGATTTCCCTGCTTTTCAGGAATTCATCTCTGTTTTAGGAGGGATTTGGGAAGTAGGTGGACCCAAACCCTGGCCTGTATCTCTTGATAAGTACAGGCGGTTTTCATGTGGCCAGCTGTAGCTGGGGATGGCCTGTTGAGCCCCATGTTGTGCTTAAGGAGATTCCTTGCTCATGTGTTGAAACATCCCTGTTCTTTTTACCAGCCAAAGGCTGATTGTCCCAAACTTTGAACCAGCTGCATGTGGTTCTCTTCAAACTGTGCTAGCAGTGGTTCATACTCCAGAAGATTCCCCTCCTCTCTCCCGTCTTTCTCATACCCAAAGAGAACCTGAGTTACGCAGTTCAAAGACTGATGTGTTGGACTACAGGATGAGGCTCCTAAGGAGTCATAAACTACAAGTAGCATTATTTTGGCTGTCAGAATGGTGGATTAAGTCTTTTACTCATTGAGTCTTGAGCATGGAAGCAAACTGGATTTTCCCCTTTTTTGAAGGCAGGTGGATATGGTGTATAACATAGAAGAAGTAGGTTCTTGGGATAAATTTTAACTGTAAAACACCCCATACTTCACAAAGATATTTACAATAGGACTATCCTGACCTTTCTGATGCTGTGGGTGCTAAATGGATGCTAAATAAGACTGTTATCCTAAGAAATCAAAAATTCTTAGGGTAAGAATTACTTTGCATATTACAAAAGGAATTTCCGTGATTTGTGGAACTGGGTGTTTGTCTGGGTTTT
Organism: Anomalospiza imberbis; assembly: GCF_031753505.1. Taxonomy (NCBI): domain Eukaryota; kingdom Metazoa; phylum Chordata; class Aves; order Passeriformes; family Viduidae; genus Anomalospiza; species Anomalospiza imberbis. Next base: position 358,145 of record NW_027100469.1, on the reverse strand, counting down.
GCAACAGTAGCAGGTCATGGGACCTTTGATAGTGAAAAGGAACTTGTTCATTATGTATATGAGCATGAGAGCCATTGCTGACTGTGGTTGAAGTGGCCTCTTGCACATCCCACTTGCCTGCTGAGTATGTCAAACCAGGCAAGGCTGTGATTGGAGATGTGGTTCCCATTTCCTGAAGAAGGTTTTGTGGTTAGATTAGCATATTGCTTTGTCTGTCTTTACAACGCTTGGCTCTCAGAGCAAATGACTGGAAGTGTAAGTCAGTCATAATTACTAATAACCAATGAACTGCTCATAATCTGTGTATTAAGATGAAGTTTGTCTAATATTAGGATATATGTCACTGTAATTTTGATTGAATCCCTTATGTCTTCTCTACCTGATGAAATTTCTTGTCACAACAATACAGAAACCAAAACCCAAAAAAGTATGGTTTTATGCTGGTTAGGCTGGTATTGCTCCCTGTGTAGGCATTTTCTTTCAGAGCTTGATGTTACTTAGGCATCATTGCTCTTGTTTGGAAGTGGAGTAATTGTTCCAGATTACTGGAATTTTGCTCTGGAATAGTGTGTCTGCCCAGGAATCAGTAGAAGTAACAGACTAATTCCTATATGTGGCTATAACAGAACCAAGACACTGCCATGTGCCAGACCCTGAAAAGAGGTCTTTCTCTCAGTGTTCTCATTTCACAAAACTGGACAGAATGCTGGTGGTTTTGGAAGAACATGCAAAAGAAATCATCTCCATCCTACAGGGTGCGCAGTCCTCAAATGTATGTAGGACAAAGAGCAAACAAGAGTTTAGGGCAGGTAAAGGAATGCAGTCACAAGAACGTGAATGCCATAGGTAGAGGAAGATTAAATTTGGTGGTTTTCCTATTTCCTTTGATAACAAATGGATTTGCTGCTGAGGGGACTGAAGCTGAGTAATTGTCTGAACAAAAGCAAGGAGTTAGATATTTAGGTGGGATTTGAAGACAAAGGGTAGGAATTCAGTAAGGCAGAAAAGATGGTCTGGTCCAGTTAAAGCAATTATATAAAGCTGTTAGACTTGTGGTTTAGCTATTTGGAAGATCTGGATGAACAGGAAGGTGAGTGTCAAGGAGGGAATTGGTTGGTTCTTCAAAGGTTAAGGATTAAATAAAAGAGTAAAAATTGAGTATGTAAGAGCATGCTTGTGATCCATAAATTATAGAAGACTTAATGCATAGAAAATATTAATTGGAAAAGTATTGGGAAGGGACGAGGATTATTTGCCATTTCTGGAAAGCTTGAAGCTGTTCTTGTACCTGATAAACAAAGATTAGGGGTCTGAGCAGTTTAGAGATAGGACCTAGCTGGGAGCTTCCAGGTTATTCTATTTCCTTGTCTTCATTAGGCTGTTGAACTTCCCCAGAACAGTTCTGATTGGAGTGTTTACAATTGCTTGGCCTTACCCAGAAAAGCACCTTTTAATCTCAGCAACAGCTTCTAGACAGTTTGGTCTTTTTGTGAAGAATGCTGGCCTAATCTGCAGGTGTCCTGAAGCCAGAGCTACAAGATAAATCTGACTTTAAAAGTAAGAAAAAATGTGTATGTTTCTCTGGTGTGTCCCCCCATCTCAGCAGAGAACAAGAAAGGTTAGGTTTGTTTTCCTTCCTATGGCTAGAGTCATTCCACCTGGAACAGGTACAGATAGAGGGGTTGAGGAGGAGTGATAACAATTCCATGCAGTAAAACAAAGTCAGTTCTTCAGAAGCAGCTGTTTACTTCTAAGTCCTGCTTGTCTTGCTTGCTGCTTCTGCTATCAGAAGAGAGTTCTCATGGTCTGGGTCTTGTTTTGACATAATTCCCCAAGTGCATGCTTCACTGAAATGTGGTATCAGGTGAACTGGAGTAAAAGGCTGACTGGGAAAAGCAAGGCAGTGGAACAGACAAGGAGTGCCTTGCTTTGGCTAAAATCTGTGCCATGATCTTCATTCTGTTAATAGGAAATATTTGAAGAGATGTGTTTCCAAAGAAACAACAACATAGGAAGTCATGCACACATGCTTTGGGAGAGCATGAGCACAAATAAACCACCGCTGGTTCACCCCCAGAACTTACTTTCAGTAGGATGCTGACACACAGGTACTGGGGTGGGTGTTGTGACTGAAGAGATTCAGGGAAACCATGTACTAAGGGTATATGAAGAATCTGTTATTTTAAGTTTTTAAAACTCGTTATCTTCCCCAAAGTTCTCTCAACCACCATCAGAAAAGCAGAAGCCAGAAGCATTTCACCTCACTGCTTTGTGACTCCCTAGCTGTGTAATTCTATTGGCCATATGCAGATTTTTTCCTTGTTACTTTTATAATTGAATGATAAGTAAGCAAAGTAATGCTTGAATTTTTAAATAAAGTGGTTTTCTGTATAACTTTTCTCAAGCATTCTCAGAGCACTTTTCAAAGAAATTCCAGTTCTTGGAAAGTCATGTTTTCCTGGGGAACCAGGAGCTTGCCTTATTTCCTCTTCTGAAGTATTTGCAGGCATCATGTTGGCCCAGAGAAGGAATAGGCTCACAGCTTGTCTGGCAGCCAAGGTGTCAGTTGATTTTGACAGTGGATAAAAGGCGGAGTTTTATCCTTAAAGGAAAGAGTTACTAAAAGGTTTGTGGAGGAAAAAAAAAAAAAAAAAAAAAAAGGGGGAGGAATAGGGCTACAGAGTCCTGGCAGTTGTGGTGGAAACATAGTTTATATACTGAATCTTAAGATGAATGCCCTAGAATATTGAGGAAGAGATTAATGGCCGGGCTAGACCTCCTCTTCCTTGTGTATCACAACTGATCATGTTTGTCTCCCTTTTTGTTTAACTTTGATTGCTTGAAAAGTTAGAAGAATGAGAGAAGTTCTTGATAAGGGCAGCAGTATTTCTCAGTAGAGGACAGCTGTGTCTCCTCTGCTGGGCCATTGTGATCTTAAACATACTTGGAGGAATTAAGTGTGTAAGCAGGCCTTCATTCATTGTTATGGGTAAATGTTAATTAAACTCCAGGATATGTAATTAGAGGACGTTTCAGACTAGGGAGACTATCTAGCTCTTTTTGAGTGTATGCAACAACTGTAAAAAGGCACCTATGGACAGATGTACAACCAGAATGCAACTAATTAGTATCCCAGATTATGAGAAACTGTGTCAAAGCTTTCTGTCAGTTTACATGGATTTGATATGCTTTGGTATCTGCAGTCTTTTCCATTTAATCCTCATAGAAACTTGCTTTGTGATTTTGATTCTATGCACGCATCTACTTTTTTATTAAAGAGTTTGTTAGACAAAGGGCCCAAAACCATTAAGTGAACTGTGTAAACAAATTTCCAAACCCTTCTATATTTATTTGCAGCTGTCTAATGAAATAGCTGTGTCTATTCCAGTATCCTTTAAAAATTTTCCTCTGAAAATTTCCTATGAAAGTTGCCTTCTCATAGCCCACAGTGACTTCCAGGTAGTCAGTGTTGATGAATACCTAAGTCTTACAGATGTTTATTACTTTATACGTCATTATTTTCAAGAAGACTCCTCAGATTAATTGTGCAACTGTTAAGGAAAGTCACGACTTAAGAGAAATTACAAGTGCCTCATGTTATTTTTATGCATGTCCAGGTATTTTGCAGTCTGGGTGGGTGAGGATAGGAGTGAGTGTAGGAGAGGGAAGAGGAAGAAGGTCCCTGCAGTTTGGGCCCAGAATAAAATTGCCAGGTTACTATCTGTGGAGTTTATAAATTACTATAGTTCTTGGTGTGATAATTCAACTGTTCAGCTGGACACTGTTCTGTAATCCATAATCTCTGAAAACATTACTTCAGAAGTGAAATAACACTTCTTTGCATGGCAGATGATGTGAACAAGTGCTTGTTTTGTATAAGACTGGGCTACTAGAGCCTAAAGTGATGACTTTCTGCTTATTTTACAGATTTGCTTACAATCAAATACATGGCCATGGGGGATATGAAGACCCCAGATTTTGATGACCTTCTTGCAGCCTTTGACATACCAGACATGGTAGATCCCAAAGCAGCTATTGAATCTGGACATGATGACCACGAAAGCCACATAAAACAAAATGCTCACGCAGATGAAGACTCCCATGTCCCATCATCATCTGATGTTGGGGTGAGCGTCATTGTGAAAAACGTGCGTACTATTGATTCTTCCGAAGGTCTAGATAAGGATGGCCACCATTCCACAGGCAATAGCTTGCACAATGGCTTTCTAACATCAGCAGCTCTTGAGAGTTACACTAAAGATGAAGGGAAATCACTTAAAGATGATGGGTCAGCTTCTGAAACTACACTGAAGGATTCAGCTTTTAACCAGTTCAGCCCAATATCAAGTGCAGAAGAATTTGATGATGATGAGAGAATTGAGGTGGATGACCCCCCGGATAAAGAGGAGATACGTGCAAATTTCAGAGCAAATGTCTTGGCAGGATCTCTGTCGCAGCAGGAATATGACAAACTAAAGGCACTTGGAGGGGAGAACTTAATTAAATCTGGAATCACTGTTTCAAGTAGTATAGATAAAAATAAAGCTGGTAAACGAGAGACAGAGACAAGCTCCGTGAATTTAGGTGTCTATGAGCCTTTTAAAACTCGAAAAACAGAGGACAAGTTACTAAAAGACAATTCTGAGAAGCTTCTTGAAAACAGGGTACTTGATGGAAAACTGAGTACTGAAAAATGTGACACAAATCTTGCCAGCATTTCCCAGTCCAAAGCGAAGTCATCAGCAAAGCTTTCGTCCTGCATTGCTGCAATCGCAGCACTGAGTGCTAAAAAGGCAGCTACAGATAGCAGTAAGGATTTACAGTCTAATTCAGGAGAGTCTTCTCCATTACCAAAAGACACGAGTGAAAGTCCCCGGGCTATTGAAAAATCTCCGGAGTCTCAGAGTCTCATTGATGGTGCTAAGAAGCCATCTGTCAAACCGCCCGATAGTCCCAGAAGTGTCTCAAGTGAGAATAGTAGCAAAGGGTCTCCATCTTCTCCCGCAGGGTCAACACCAGCAATTCCTAAGGTTCGCATAAAAACCATCAAGACTTCTTCTGGGGAGATCAAGAGAACTGTTACTAGAGTGTTGCCAGAAGTTGATTTGGACTCTGGTAAAAAGCCGGAGCAGAGTGCTTCCCTGGTAACCTCCATGACATCTCTCCTGTCCTCACCGACTTCCGCTGCCGTTCTCTCCTCTCCTCCCAGAGCTCCTCTGCAGTCCTCTGTTGTCACCAATGCAGTTGGATCTGCTGAACTTGCCCCCAAACAGGTGACTATCAAACCCGTGGCTACTGCCTTCCTGCCCGTTTCGGCAGTGAAAACTGCAGGTTCTCAAGTGATCAATCTGAAGTTGGCTAACAACACCACAGTGAAAGCCACTGTCATCTCTGCTGCGTCCGTACAGAGCGCCAGCAGCGCCATTATCAAAGCTGCCAACGCCATCCAGCAGCAGACGGTTGTGGTGCCAGCATCAAGCCTTGCCAGTGCCAAACTTGTGCCAAAGACAGTCCATCTTGCCAACCTTAACCTTTTGCCTCAGGGTGCTCAAACCACCTCTGAACTGCGCCAAGTGCTAACAAAACCCCAGCAGCAAATCAAGCAGGCAATAATTTCTGCAGCCGCCTCCCAGCCTTCGAAAAAAGTGTCTCGAGTGCAGGTGGTGTCATCTCTACAGAGCTCTGTAGTGGAAGCATTCAATAAGGTGCTGAGCAGTGTCAATCCCGTACCGGTTTACATCCCAAACCTTAGCCCCCCTGCTAATGCCGGAATCACGCTACCAACACGAGGTTACAAGTGTTTGGAGTGTGGCGACTCGTTTGCTCTCGAGAAGAGCCTGACCCAGCATTATGACAGGAGGAGTGTGCGAATTGAAGTGACTTGTAATCATTGTACAAAGAATTTAGTTTTCTACAATAAATGTAGTCTCCTGTCCCACGCCCGTGGGCACAAGGAGAAAGGCGTCGTGATGCAGTGTTCTCACCTGATCCTAAAACCAGTCCCAGCAGATCAAATGATAGCATCTCCTTCCAGCAATACTGCTGCAGCCATGCTCCAGAGCGCAGGGGGAGCTGGCACGCACTCCGTAACAAAGATCCAGACTGGCTTAACTGGGACAGTGATCTCGGCCCCTGCGAGCTCTCCTGTCATTCCAGCTATGCCGCTAGACGAAGATCCATCAAAACTCTGTAGACATAGTCTAAAGTGTTTGGAGTGCAATGAAGTTTTCCAAGATGAGACATCTCTTGCAACTCATTTCCAGCAGGCCGCAGACACAAGTGGACAAGTAGAGTATCCTATGTTTACATTCCAATGTTTCATCTATAAGCCTAGGAGACTTTGGATATGTTTTTACTTTCATTTAGCTGTTAATTATCTGAACCTCTGTGATTAAAATGATAAATGAAAACCACAGAAAGTCTTGCAAGCACTTACATAGTGAATGTCAACACTTTTTAAATAAGACTTAGAATCTTTTTAGGCCCTGAAGTCTGAAATTGATACTGTATATTTTTGCTAAAGTTTAGCATTAGCTTTCTCACAGCTGAACATGATAATACAGAAAATAATCGTGGGTATTACTAATAATATGTTAATGTTTCTTTCTGTGCTTTGGAATTTGACTAGCCTGTGGAATCCACTTAATTGGCACCCTCATTAACAGCCTGTCTATTCAACCTGAATGATAGCTTTAAGTGATTCATTCTAGATTGGTCTTCAGGTTTTAGAGTTTTCACCAAGTGCCCTAAGTGAGCGAGGCATTCCCCTCACGTGCAGGGAGGGACCCAGGCAGTGACAAATGGCACACTGCCTACTGACAGGAATGCTGCTGTTTGCCTCAGCTCTTCCTCAGAAAGTGCAAAGTGCTGTTCTCACTTGCACGTCTTCCTTTCTATGTGATCATTGCTTTAGTTGGTTGGGTTTCTTTTCCACTTACAAATGCTAACGAGTTCAACATAAAAACCATTTAAAAATTATTTACTAATGTATGTGGGCTGACCTGAAAGAAATACGTCATTCAATAAAACTTAATATTAATCAGTGTGCGATGTATTTTATAATCCTGGCAGAGTGAAGGTGGTTAATTAAATTATATGGTTGGATCTCTGTTGGGGTGTGCCAATTAAAAGGGATTCTGGTGTGTTTCAAAGCATTCAGGTGAGCTCCATGCTCCAGCTTCTTGCTGCGGGGTAAGCTGAAAACCTGCAAGCATGCTCAAGACAGGAATGTCCCAGGAGTCTTCCTGGGAATCACACAACAGTGGACAGGCTAAAGGTTTTTAAGTCCTGCAGTTAGGAAAGAAATGCACTCATCCTAGGAGCACAGGCAGGTTCCTGTCGGGATATATTTGCTACAGGTAGGACCTGATCTGTACCACGAAGCAGCTCCACTGCACCTACCACTACAGGTAGTAATGCAAAGAGATTTGCACGTGGAAATAACCTCGATTATGTGGCTCTGCCTTAGCTCCTCCCTTTAACTGGCTAGCAGAGTTAGACTGAAATTACCTGGATTCCAAGTGGAATGCCATGCAAGGGAATTTCTGTTTGTAAGATACTACAAGTGTGCATACCTAAGGGAGCCTCCTTCAGCAGAACATGTCCATCCATAGATGTTGCTGCAGTTCTGAACAGGATCTAATGGCTGACCATTGGAGTATATTCTGCACCAGCTCGGCCTACTTAATACTTAGGGTGTTTAGCTAACTGATTTGCTGATGTTTATCAGTTGTAGATAGATTTTTTTTTCCCATAATAAGCCCATTAGGTAACATTCCATCTAAGATCCAGTACACCTTGCAAAAACCAGGTGGTTTTGGTACTGGAAAAGCAAGCAACTAAGAAGGTGACAAGACAAAGCAATTGGATGAGGGACAGAGAATAGTTTGGGAGAATGAGGCTAAAATAGAAATTGAAAAAGAAAGAACAAAGATAAAGTGATGTTCTCACTTTCAGGGTATGAGGATTTTAGTCTTTATGGCCAAGTAAACTAAACCTTTTGCCCTTCCCTTTCTCCCTCTGTCTGGTGCTTTTGCCCTGTTGCTGCTGAGTTTGCTCTCTGTACAAGTCCTTTAGATACTGTTTATCCTGGTAATTTACTAAAGGAAAGCAATTGTGATGTTCACAGAATGTCAAAATGCAGCTGCAGGGAGGTGGAGAGAGAAGTATGGGTTCCCAGGTACTGCTATTCAAGGAGGGAAGCTGCTGGAGCTGCAGGAGCAGCTGGCATTGCCTGCTGCCTGTCAGGGTGTTTGTGTCTCCTCATGGAAACCTGCTCTGCTGAGCTGCAGGTTTAAAAAAACGGTGCAAAGCACTGGAGGAAAAGAAGCTATTACCATGTTCCTCTGTTTGAAAAGAACACTTAATAAATGTAGTTTTAAATGTTCTTTGTTGAAATATCCTTTTAAATCTTAATTAGCCATTTTTGTAGTCCTTTTCATATGTCAAGCAGCCACTCTTTTATGTTGAGTTTGGTTGCATCCTGTAAGGGTAGTGTTTCCTGGAGAAAGGCTCTGTATAGGCATTTATTACTAAGTATGTTGCTGCTTTTCATTAGATGTTACCTCTTGAGAAGCTTGGATGAGAAATACTCTGACTTGTTTTCCTTCTTAGTGCTTGGCACTGTCTTTTTGCTGTAAAACTGCCATTATTGTGGGGGGAAGAAGACAGGGAAGTTAGATGAGATTGATGTTTTTTCTTTGGAAGGAAGGAAGAAAGAATAAAAATAAACACTTAGATTTTGCAAACAAGTAATAGGAAAAAAGGTCATTTGCAGCTTACTATTCTTTCTAGTGTCCCATCTAATTGCTCCTGAAATGGAAAATATATAGTTTTGTGTTTCCAATGAGTAAGTAGCTGCTTGTATACTCCTGTTATGAAGGTAGAATGTTTTGTTTAAAATAAGCAATGGTAGAACAATCTTATCAATGAAAATACATTCACTATAAAGTTGTTACCTTTCTGTAATGTTTTATTGCCATTAATATTCCTGTTAAAGGAATATTAACCTAAAGGAATATTCCTGCTAAAGGAGTATTAACCCTGACTCACTGACAGGTTTTCTGGCTGAATAAAACCCTCATCTACGTGCTGGGGGGGAAAAGGTAGCAAATCTGAGCTAATGAATGTTAGTATTTCTCTTAGTTATAGATAGGAGTATATAGCTCCCATGGAAACTACTTAGCTTATTTCCCTTCATACTCAGCGTATGTGTGTATCTTTATTTTCCACCTCCACCATTTTTCCTTCTAACCCTTTTTTTTTTCTGAAACTTTGACTTTAAATGCAGGCAGGTGATGATTTTCACAAACTGTGTTTTATTTTGGTGTGGGTTGGAATGAGAGAACTGGAAGTTAATGCCACCTTAAGCCCAAAATAAAATGGTAAGCAAACGTGCTGAATGTCAGAATTTCACAGTAGATGCTTCTTGTTCTACTGTAATCAGTTACAATTAAACATTTTCTGTACTCATTGAAATAGCAGAGCAGGGGCCTTAACTGAGAGTATTATTGGCATGTTGGGTTAGCAAACAAGTCTGGCAGCTTGCTGCAAAATCAGGAAGATCTCTGAGCTGGGGCTGGAATGTTGTGTGGCTCTTCTGTGGTATCGCATCCCAGTTTCCTTCAGAAGTCCTGCAAGCCAAAGGCTTTGGAAGGACTGTGAAACCTCCACATGTTTCTGTTACTGGAATAAGAAGTTCTGGTTTGCTGTTTTCTTATGTAATCAAATAATGCTCCAGATTCTCCAGTATTGTATTACAGCACGTTAATACATGAATAGCCAAAGAGAGATTTGGGGAATGGTACTGAGCCCAGTAAATGTGGCACTTACTGCTGGTCAGAGGTTATTGCCTTTATCTGAACTTAAGACAAAGTTAACACCCCAAAACAATTCTGGTCAGCCTGAGGCTGTGAGTCCCCCACTTTTGGGCACTCTTTGGTCAATTAAGGCCAAGTATTTGGCATTTCAAAGTAGATATTTCTGTGTGTCTCAATATAGCCTTGCTGCGTCCCAAAGGCTCTAAGCAGGTGCCAGTTTGAAATCCCTGTAGACAGCTGAACTCAGGCAGAGGCTTGCAGGAGAGCAGTACATCTACCCATGCTGAACGCTACTGTAGTGGGCTGGCAGGAATGCCAGTGGAATCTGCATTGCAGTGATGGCATGTTTTCTTTGCTTAACATGCTGTATATTTAATGGTTTGCATTTTGCCATCTTGCTGCGTCAGGACATTGGAAAACTCTGTTTGTATGGAGACTGTGCTCAAACACGCCAGGCCACAGTGCTCCCAGAGTGTTTATTTCAGGATTTCTTCATGCGTATGTTATTAAACAATTTATAATGCAGATCTGGAGATCTTTTTTTGGTCAATATTCTCACAGAGTTTACATCACTACATATGCCAGACTCTTAGAACATTCCTTAAAATGTGCAAATACGTGTTCAAAAACATACTGATGTCATGAAGGAGTCTTGGGTTTGATTTTAAATCTTTGCAAGTCACTGGTGAGGTTCACAAGCCCCAAGCCATAAGAGACAGTAGCAATAATTTGATTCTGGAGTTGTTTGTAGGCCCCTTGCACTATTAAGGTAATCTGGGAAGGCACCCGAGTAATATTTCTGTAAAGCATGTGTATCTCCCGTGGTCAGTGGTGTAGGAAGGAGCTTTGTAGCCCAGAATGCCAGTCAGTCAGTCTGGCTACCAGCACTTGCCAGCTCTGTCAGCAGGGCTTGTGTTTGTACTTGCCTACTGCATTGGGTCCCATCCCAGTTATGAAATTTAACCTTTATTTGCTGTATTGCAGTGTTTGACACAAGACGTTATGTAGAGCTGAACCAAACCTTTTGTCTCATCTATTCTGGTTTATCATTTAGAAGACATGCAATATCTGCCAGATGCTGCTTCCTAACCAGTGCAGTTTTGCATCACACCAGAGAATTCATCAGCATAAATCTCCATACACGTGTCCTGAATGTGGAGCAATCTGCAGATCTGTCCACTTCCAGACCCATGTCACTAAGAACTGCCTGCATTATACCCGAAGAGTTGGTTTTCGGTCAGTATAATGATTCCTTTTGCTGTCAATTTATGTATAATTCATGGTTTTTAAAGTGGTTTTCCATTTTCATAAGCACTGTTTGGACAATACCAGCTTCATGGGTTTAAGATTGTCATGGCAATAGTACTATTAGTACTGAAATTTTGGAATAAATACATTAGGATTCTGCTTTGTTTTGGGCATCCACTTTTGTATATGATTAAATCAGAATATTATCTGGTGTAACACATATTCAGGACTTCACAGTTTATAAAGTCTAGAGAATTCAGATGCATTATCTTAATTGCAGGTTTTCAAAACCTTCTTGAGTTTTTTCAAAACATTGAATTTTAGATTGTTCTTTCTGGTAGAACAGTCGTTGTCAGTACTTCCAGAATGTTGATATGTTGATGGGTATACTGCACCTGTCTGGTTTTTCTCTTTTCTGTGGCAAGTCAAGATTCCTTGACTTTATCACTTTACATCACTTGGAAATTGCCTTTCTCAAACAATCTTGTCTTTTGGTTCTCCTTTGTTACTCTTCAGTTTCCCTTTGACTTTTACATTTCCATGTAATGGCAACTCACTGAGAAAATGGGGAGCAAAGGCATTTCATAGAAATGTTTAGTTTTGAAAGATTGAAAAAATGCTTTCTGTTAGCATTTTCCGTGCACTTGAATGGCAGGCAGCACAGCAAGAGATCAGAAGAGCCACCTGTACCTCGAGCTTTGCTTAGCACTCCAAAAACACGTACCCTTCACCCTGTCTGCCTGGAAAAAGGCCATTCTAAATCTTACAGTGGGTAGCTACTTCCACCCTTAAGGTGCCACAGTTAATTTTCCAGGATGGCTGTGCAATTGTCCCCTAAGGGAAGAAAGCATTTTTACTGCATCAAGCCTCTGCTTTCAGCCTGAATTCATGGCCTGACATTAACTCCAAGCTCTTTTCATTTCTTTGGGTTCTTTTCTTTTACCATTTTCTCTCAAGCAATAGCCTGTCTAGTCCTACATTTCCTCCACCTGCTTCCTGCACTCCACTGCTCTTCCCTCTAATGTATGTCTCTTGGGTTTGTACACAGAATCACCTCCAGGGACTCCTGGCCTGCCCCAGTAACACCAGCAGAATCCCCTTCACTGGGAATCTAAGTCACTTAACTTTTCAATATGTCTCATAAACATCTCATGTCACATCGAGTCAGAATTTCTTGATCTGGTGAGACTAAACCAAAGTCACCCAGGCAAGCAAAAGCAGGCTCTGGGAATGTTACTGTCTCCCTCCTTAGCCTCCTCAGCCTCTCCTTAGAACTTTTGCCTAAGGAGTAGCATACCCTGTCCTGCCTCTCCAAAGGGCCTCTGCCAAGAAGTTCTCTTTGACTCCAGTGATTTAGGCTAGTTGTCTGCACTGAATCAGCTGAAAACTTCAGCCTGAAGTTTCACTGCATCCTGCCAAGGTGAAAGCAAGCAGCTGTTAGAACAGTCCCCAAGAGGAACGGTTGGTCCTTAGGAACTGTGTAATATACAATGGTGGATGCTGAGGATCAGTTGTTATGTGGCATCACTAGAGAATAAAGTCAAGCCGTGGCACGGGCAGGTGAAAATGCCACCCCGCTCTCCGGAGGGACACCTCAGGAGTAGATGTGTTACTGAGTGCATCACGCTGTGTACGGCTGTGAAGAAGTGCTCAGCTCTGTATGAGCACAGAAGCTCTCAACAGAGCCAAAAAAGATCAGAATAATCTGCTTTAGACAATGCATTGGTAAGCAGAGACTAGATGGGTATAAACTCAATGAATGGCATTAACAGTATAAATTAAATGCCCAGAAAAAGAAAGGTTGACATTTCATAAAATTCAAGGGTGATAAATTTTAAAAGTCAAATGGGATCCTTGAATTCAATGTAGAACTGTATTTCCTGCTTTATTGCTATCATCAGGGCAGTAAAACTACTGAAAAATTAAATTGACATTTATGTGACAACAATCATACGGCCATGATAGATGCTAAAATTAAAATTTTGGAAGGGTGGAGGCCTTCTACTTTTGAAGAGTTTGTAGAAGTCTTACTGCAAAATACTGATCAATAAGAAATTGTCTCATTTGACAGGTAATTGCTGACTGCACTATGTTCTTGAACTGATTTGGGAGCATTTGCTGCTGGAGATGTAGGGCATTAAAGGGGATCATTGTGTATAAAAATTATTATGTTCTAATATTAATTGAATTTTTTAATCATTTCATTTTAGAATAGATGCAGAAAGGTCACAAATTTTCGACACAGCAGAAGTATGTTTTTGAAAAATATTTTCTGAATTCCAATATGATATATTGATCTGATAGTAGGGATTTGGTTTCATTTTCCTGAGTTTCAATCCAAGTGCTGATTTGATTACATGTACAGAAAATCATTACCAGTATATCTTCATTAAATCTAAACAAGGGAAATGGTGAAAATATTTTCCTTACTGGTTTTCCATTTGGTGGTTGTTTCTAAATTGCTGTGGTGTACTTTAAACAATGCCCTGCATGTGATAAAAATGTGTTCTGGAAAATCTCTTTCCAAATTTGCAGAGGATTTAAGCATTTTTTTCTGCAATCAGTAGAGTATTTGTCTATCCACCCTTCTCTCTGTTTTATTGTAATAACATAAAAACATGTTCTGACCTTTTATCTCTTAGATTTTCAAATGACAATGTGTGAAATTTCTTTCCCCTTACTTTGTGATCCACAAATCACTGGTTATGTTGATTCTTCCGGGGTTGTTTAAGTTCACAGAGTAATGTAGTTTTATCCAGTTGCTATCCGTGTGTGTTTCTCTCTTCCCTTTGCTTGAAAATCCATGTTGATTATGTCCAGCACTGCTCAGGGCAGGCTGCACTGACTCTCCTCCGCTCTCTCCGCAGCTGCGTGCACTGCAATGTTGTGTACTCTGACGTGGCGGCACTCAAGTCTCATATTCAAGGTTGTCACTGTGAAGTCTTTTACAAGTGTCCTATCTGTCCCATGGCATTTAAATCTGCTCCCAGCACACATTCCCATGCCTACACGCAACACCCGGGTATCAAGATAGGCGAACCAAAGTAAGCAAAATTCATCTTCTACTGCACTTGTCTGCATTTGAATGACCCGTGACATTGCATTCTGTCCTGTGCTTGCAGGATACCTCTTACAGCCACCAGTTTGTCAGCCTGCTGGTAATGTGGAATTTGTGTAGTGCTTTCATGACTTTTCAGCTGGTAGTTCATTGGGCAAAGGTGATATTTCTGTGAATACACTAGCAGGTCTTCAAGCACTGCATGCTACAAGAGAGTGATTGCAAAACGTAATTACACAAATTATTTGGACAGGTGGCCAGAGTGTTGCTCATTCTAATGTTTTAATCTGCTTAGCTCATCTGCATTTTTACTGTGATTTAAAATAATGTGATTCCAAAAAGAGCTGCTATACTAATCAGTGCTTATGTGGTGATTTTCTTAACGTGGTTGAAAAGCTGAGAAAAAGCGATTTTATCTATTTATATAAGCTTTTTTTTCCAATAGGTAATCTCTTTCTGGCTTGAAGCAGAAGTGGTTTTGTTCTGTAGCTAGGAAAGTTCCCATAAAGGTGGTAGTTTGCTGAAGGTGGTGACACATGGTACAAGTAGGACTCGTCTTCATGGTCTTTTTTTAAAGCTGTTGGACACTGGGGGGCTCTGCTGAAGGCAGCAAGTGCTGCTGTGTGTGCAGACTCCTCCAGCCCTCGGGTGTGAGCCTCTCTGAGCACCTCTTCTCCTCCATCTGCCTCTTCCTCACTGCTAGAGTGCACTGTTGAGAGCAAACAGGGATTGAGCTCTGTGTTTTCTCCAGGGCATGCGCAGAACACCAGCATGGCAACAACTTGCAAGCTCAAGAACATAGAAGGTGTTATGTGATGTAATAACCAGTGTTCTTAAGAGTTCAGTTTCTCACTGTTTCTTGTAACATATTAACAGGAGATATTTTTCTTTCTTTGCACTTCCATCAAAGCAAAATGGCAACAAACTTGCCATGTCTGATACGAAATGAAAGTAATTTCTTCCTCGTGGGAAATGATACATGGTTTTAATTCAGCATGGTATCATCTGTCAGGGGCTGTGAGATACCAGCATTTAAAACATTTTTCAGGTTCCCATAGATTTCTCATTAGACGAATCTAAAAGATTAAGATCACTGTTTCTGTAAGATGCTACACATATGAAAAGTGAACTGTCCTTGGATCTGCCAAATTGTTTCTGATCACGTTCAGGAATTAAGTATTTTGCATTAGGTTTTTTTTATCACATAGATGCACTTATAATTGTATTCCTTTACAAGTTTACTTTGATTGTAAAAAATGAAATGAAATTTTATTTACTACTGTAATAAGTCACAGAATCCATAGTTGAGCACTCCTCTTAAGAAGTGGTGTTTCCTTTAAATTTGCCAGTTTTAGTGACAGTGCTGCCTTAAATGCATGCAGAGTGACTGGTAGGACTTTTCCAGCCCTTGCAGTGTTCATAGTTCCTGGCTTGCCTAGTTCTGAGCGAGCCGACAGGTTATATTTGAGGCAATACATTCACATTTGGGTTATGTGTGCTGCATCATGGGGCACCCAGGCTGTGTAACTGGCACCCATTGCAAGCCTGCCAGCCTCATTCCTGACCCCAGGAGTGTGGCACAGTCCAAGGACACTGGCCATGGCTTCAGCAGTGCCCCATGGCTTCTGAGGGACTCTGTAGTAAGTCATACTCCTCTGTTTACAGGAATTGGGCTCCTGGGGAATCTGGCTGCCCGCCCCTGGCATTTACTTGAACTGTGTGATTTACAATTACATTACAAACAGTTGCTGCAGAACAGATGCACTAAATCACTTGGTGTATGAAAAATGACTTTTATATGCAGGGATTCTCATTGGGATGAAATGAAATTATTTTAATATAGGGAAACGGATGGCTGTCTTGTCTTTCAACTCTGGGAAGCTCTTGCCTGTAATATACTCTAAGCTCTGGTTTCCCAGAAAACCACAGATGTAACCTTTTTTCAGTAAACAGTGTCTAGGAATGGCACTAATATACTTTTCATGATTGATCTCTTTTTGAATACTGGAGGAATTCTTGTTTATCAAGCCAAATTATGGGATATTTATAGTACTATTGGTAAAAAGTGTATTATCCCACAAGTTCCTTTTTTTCAAGAAAAAAAATTTGGGAAGAAGGAATACTGTCCTCTGGTGCAGAGGCTTTGCAAATGCTAAATGTCTTTTATGTGACTGAAAGTATTTTCCTGTGAGATAACACTTGTATTTATTCCAAGATAATATGTGAATTTGCTAAACAGATTTTTGGGAAGTGAAAAGGCCATGCACTTGCTTTGTTGTGTATGGTGGGGCAGGAGCAGCCTGGGAGTGGGATGGCATGGGATGGGATGGGATGGGATGGGATGGGATGGGATGGGATGGGATGGGATGGGATGGGATGGGATGAATTGCCTGACTTATTCCAGCATCCCTGTAAATTACATCCTGTGGAAGCACAACTGCCTTTAAGCTTTGAACAGCATTTTAGGCAGTTGCATGTTAAACACTGACTACTTCAATTAAATTTAAAAAAAAACAAAACCATGCATAGTTGCATGGTTAAGGATTGAAAATCATGTTTTTGCTGTGTCTGAAGGAAATACTCCAGGTGTGTATAGTCATAACTCATACTGTGAGGTGTGTTGGTATGAATTTAAGCGAGTACAGTCTTTGCCCAGAGACTTGTCTGAAATTCGGATCTTTACCAGATAGTTCTGCTTTTGTGAAGGCAGGGTAAAGTACTTTAGCTGCCTTAGAAAATACAGAGATCTAGCTCGTGGTGTTTTTAGAGAGTTACAGTTTTTATATGTGATAAATTCAGAAAGAATTTCTACAAATCTCCAGATCTGCAGTGAAGGGTTCACCACAGAAAGCAGGACAATAGTACATTGATCATCAGAGGATGCTATGTAAATAATACATTTATCTTAGCATGTGTGAGAAACTGGTACCCCTTGATAGCACAAAAACAAAGTCTTTCCCAGTTAACATGAAGAAGTGAAAATTGTTTTTCATTTGGAGTTACAGGACGGCTTGGACATGGAAGCAATGCCCGTGTTCTTATCATCTCAAAACACAGTGCAGAGTGATCCCCAGAGCTCTGGAACAATGCACTATCAATGATAGTTACTTAGAGGGATGTATAAAGCACTGGGAACATTTATGTAGCTAATGAGAAGATTAGCACTTTAGCAGGCAGGAGGGTTTGAGGGTTGTTTTTTTAAGCGGAAGTTACTCTTAAGGGTGGAAGCCCCTGTTGCTGTACTGAGCACCTGTGGTTGGGCTTCTTTTATTTTAGCTAAACTTTCTCTGCAGCACTACAGATTACCATGGCTTAGATTTCTCTCTCATCTCATGATCTGTGGTTAGAAAACTGCTGTAAGAGCAGGAGGCTGGGGGACCTATGTTCAAAAGTCATGTGTGCTCCAAGAAAGGAAGCGTTTGGTAGTGTCTCTACATTTCTGTGACAGATTCATCAAGGCTTGGAATGGCAGATCAGGGAAATCCCGTCCTGTGCTGTTAGGGCTTCAGGGCATTGACAGAGTCTAGGTTTGGCATTCAGGAGCATTAAAGCCATGCACATTGCCAAAAATGTATTTATCTTGAAGCATGTTGCTAACTACAATTGAATTAATCACTCCTTACAATATACTGCATATACAATATACAGGTTTGTAACCTGGAGCCAGGGATATTATCCTTTAGCTACAGTGTGAGTTCAGAAACTGAAGGTGTTGAACTGTCAGAGTATCCTGAGCAGATGTTGTTGTTGTATATGTAACTGGCACATGCTATTTTCTGGCTTCTTGTTTGCACTTTTAGTTTTTTTTATATTTTTCTGTTTCTTCTACTGCTCCCATATTTTGAAATTGAAGGATGTTTTGAATTAGTTTAACTTTTTTCAGGCAGTGTGAAACGATTGCTTAAACATGTCAGATGTTACCTGCTATGAGGAAAAAAGTCAACGTCATGATTCTTGCAAATAGATCATCAACATGACTGACACTGTTTATTGTGCTTCTGTTTTTAGAATAATATATAAATGCTCTATGTGTGACACTGTGTTTACTCTACAACCTTTGCTCTATCGCCACTTTGATCAGCACATTGAAAACCAGAAGGTGTCTGTTTTCAAGTGTCCAGACTGTTCTCTTCTATATGCACAGAAACAGCTTATGATGGATCATATCAAGGTGTGTAGGCATCTTCTCTTGTTTTCTTCGTGATACCATTTGTCATGCAATATATGCTGTCAGAACATACTGTGAAAAGGCATGTAGTGTCAAGACTGCTGAGAGAGATGTTAATAATTCTGAGGGAGTAATCTGTGAATTTTGGTCTCAAATGTTAAAATTTTGTATTTTGTCTGGTCTTCAGCATATCTGTGATGACTCAGTTGGTTTTTCTCTAAGAATGTTGATTTTGGTATACTGGGAATATCTCAGCAAGTCCAATCCTAACAAATACTGAGTTTTATTTACAGTATTCTAAGTATTATTCCAATTGTTAGGAGCTGAGAATGCTGAGTGCATCACAAAATCAAACCTTTGATGTTCAGAATTCACCAGGAAGCAGTATGTTACTAGATGTAGAGGTTACCTGTGTTATGTGAACTTGAACATGTGTGCTTTGAAAAAAACTTCAGTGGATTTCCTCATAAACACTATTAAGAGCTAACAATTCATTGTGATCCTTGTAAGTCCTGGTTTGAAGGATCAGCAGCCCCCTGGCTATCATTTGTCAGCTCTGTGTTTGACACAGACCTCATGTCATACAGACCAAAGCTGAAGTTTTTCCTTATTAACCCCTGGCGCCTGAACACAGAATGGGACTGTGGAGCCTAACTGCGCTTCTATGGCGGTGAAACAATTTCTGAATACTATTTCTCTACCGCAGAGTGGAAAACCAGACATCTTTTTTGGCTGCTAAAACCATAATTTTGCATTTTAGTCCCAACTATGGCACTTGTAACCACAGAATTCTCTGACATAGTGTTGAAAATAAGATAACAAGTCTTGAAAAAAACAGGTGGTCTTAAAGCCAGTCTTCAACTTGAGGAGGAGATGAGGGAAAGGCTGAGCCAAGATGTTCAGAAATACAAGGACTGGATATTTTCTTTGTTTCTGAACTAGCAGCATTAGTTGTTGCATGTTTACTGCAGGATATCTTAGATGCTCCTCGCATGCAGCAATGCAAAACTCTGATCTGACTGCAGTTAGGGCCAGAAGCTATCTTTACAGAAATCAAGGTGCTCAGCATCTCACATTTCAAAGATATGCTCAGTTACTTGGGCACTACTTAACTTCTTTGGCTTTAGCGTTCCATGCCAGTATTTGAACTTTCAACCAGTGGGGTTTTAGTATGATTCATTAAATGATTCAGACATTTTTGAGACTAAAATTAGAGGATTAGACAATATATGTGCAGTAGCAGTATTGCTGAGTTTGCATTTAGGATGTGTATGTAGCAGTATGGACTGAAGCAAAGCAGTGTAAATTGGAATTCAGTTAAGGGGGACTGAAAAAAACAGTAACAGGTTATAGATAAAAACAGAAAAGGATTCAGGGAGAGGATAAAAGCACAAAAGGACTCAGGGAGAGTACGAGTGCCAGACAGAGGCAGAGCTCAGCTGCACAGAAGGTAGTGGTTTGGTATGGCTAGACATAAACCATCAAGGCAGAGACAGACCTGGATGAAAGTAGGACAGAAAGGGACAGAAGGAAGCTCAGGAGGAGATTATTTAAAGCTACAGAAAATAACCCAGAATAATTCCTGCAGATGTCAATATTTCTTGATGGCAAAATGTACGTCTTATTTTCCTGTAATGACTCACTGCAAGAAAATTTCCAGCAGCCAATGAGAGCAGATGGTGAAGGACTTGCCTGGCCTGGCCTGGCCTGGCTTGGCTTGGCCTGGAGGTGTAATGCTCCCTGTTTGGCCAGCACTGGGACTCCATACTATGCTTTAATGCTCTTGGTGTAGTTTCAAATAAGAAGTGAAATTTCAAGTATTGTATTTACAAGACATTTGGAAAGTTGAGCACTAACATTTTACATGCTGATAGGTTAGGCTGGAATGGAATCTCCAGGACAGCTTGAGTTGCCTGAGAGTACAGGAACCTCATTTCCCGCTCCCCTGTGCAGTGGGATACTAAAGCCAGCCTCCTCCTTTACTACACACCTGCACTTTGCTCTTAGTTGTTGGTCCTGTGCACTTTGCTTTTTATTAACAGTTATGGGGGGTTAATCACTGGCTTTTCCAGTATTTAAAAGCTGTTAAATCAAAGAACATGTTCTACTGATGAGGCTGATATTTGCTCCAGAGCCAGTGGGTAGTCACAAGAGCCAAGTCTCTTGTTTTTTTGTGAAAACACCTACATGCGGTGTCAGTTATTGTTAGGTCATGCTAGGTCTTGCCTTTACTTAATTTTGTTTCTTTACAAATGTGATCTGATGATAATTGTATGCCAAAGCAGTAACTGAAGGCTTTTGGTTGAGTACAACTGTGTATGTCTGTGTCAGTTTTTTACCTTTTTTTCCTCTCTCTCTTATTGTAGTCTATGCATGGAACTTTGAAAAGTGTTGAGGGGCCACCAAACCTGGGGATAAACCTGCCTCTCGGTACTAAACCCACAACTCAAAACTCAGCCAGTCACAACAAGGAAGACACAAAATCTGTCAACGGAACAGAAAAGTTGGAGAAGAAATCTCCTTCTCCCATAAAGAAAGCAGAACCTAAAAAAGTCACTAGTCCTGGCTGGACGTGTTGGGAGTGTGACAGGCTCTTCACTCAGAGAGACGTTTACATCTCCCACATGAGGAAAGAACATGGAAAGGTAAAGGAATATATTCAGTACAAAAAGGTGAATTAAACCTGAAAGGTGAAGTATTTGTTTCTAAATTCCATTTGTGTTTTTGAAGATAATTCCCTTAAGTCCCAGCATTATTATTCACTGTTCTTATATCTATTTCATCTTATTTGTTTCGGCTGCTTAGTTTTTTTCAGTTTCTACATCATTCTCCTGAGAAAATCAACTGTAGGCTTGTTCATTCAGTACTGAAATTTTTTCAAGATGGAAAGAGTGAGAGATATTGCTGTATTTCATCCAAGCCATCTAATCTGTTCCAGGTTCTTATTTCTTCTTTGTGCTTTCTCAATTCCCTCTCTTTACGGTGGTGTGATGAACGTGGCAGTGCTGGGGTAACAGTTGGACCCAGTCTTAAAGATCTTTTCCAACTTGGACAATTTGATTCTGTTCTCTTCTGAAGCTCAGTGCCTGTTAGCCTCAGGGAGTGGAGACTCAGTCATGTTTTACTTGTCCAGTGAGTGCCAACTGGTGTTTCATTTAAAGGCAGACACATTCCACAGTCGAGCTGTTGCTCTAATGTGACATTTAAGAGTTCAACTGAGTTAACAAGTTGAATTTTGTATTTAAAGCACGTGAATTTGAGATATCTTACTTAAAATTGATTGAAAGTGAAATGTGGGAATGTTGCATCCTCATGTGAGCAGAGAGACTGTTTGATGTTCTTCCTGCGTTCAATAGCATTTCCAGTTAAATGAAGTCAAAAAGACTGGCAGGCAGGAAAGCAATAATGATCCTGCTTAGCTGTGGCGGGCTCCAGCCCCTTGCTTGACATGTGGCAGCCACCTGCCAAGCCAGTCTTCACCTTTGCTGTGTGCTGGTGGCAATGCTCTGACTCTTTCCTCAGCTGGGAACCAGGGAGCTAAACTGATGTACTGTGCTGCACTGCAGCAAAAGAGCAGGACTGGGAGGGATAATAGGCTGATTTTGTCTTAAGTGGAGGAGAACCACTCTGAGTGAAAATCCATAGTTTTCAGGACTCTAATGTGCTGTAATAAATGATTGCACATTTTCAGAGGTTTCTATTACAGTTATTATCTCTAAAGCTGTTCTGCAAATTATTTTATTCTGTTTATAAACGTTTTATGGAAAAGCTGAAAATGCTGGACTACTGAGTGTCATCTTCAATTTTCTTAGGACAACTTCAAGCAAATAGCACCCCAGCATCATTGCCTCCAGTAACTCCCACCCCATTCCTTCAGCTTCCTGCTGCCCAAATATTAACTCAGCAGAGCTTTTACTGGCAATCAGAAATGCGTTTAAGACCGAATGCATTGTACATTTATGCAATTCTTAAAAACAAAGCAGCACAACCTCCCAATGAAACTGTCACTTCAGAGTGAACTAGAGAGCGATATTCAGTCTGATTCCAGCCACAGCAGAGTAGCCAAAGGCATATAAAAGAAGGTTAGTAACATATCAATAATGCTTTTTAAATATTAGCTTTAAATCTGTGTCTTTCTTTCTCTGATGTTTATGTGCAATGTTACCTCAAGAATAGCCCTTATTATGAAATATTAGATAATTGCTGCATTCAAATCCTGGCCTGAAGGCCTCTTCAGTTGCTTCCATTCAGGTGCTGTTTTTATCCACATTCAAGCAGTTCCTTGAATAACACAGGAGGCACATAGATTCTAAAATGAACAGAAATACAATTCCATGTCTTTCAGAAATGGGGGATACAGACCGGGTGCTACATTCCTTCCCAACCTGTCAAAATTTTTAGTAATTGTTAGCTGTCAAAAAGACCGTGTTGAAAAAGTAAAACTTTTACTGTGGAGAGAATAGAAATGAGCATAAAATAACCAAGTATGTGATATGGATCTAATAAATAGTGGAACTAATTTACAGCCTTATTTTCTTAAGAATGATAGGTGTGGGTTAAATGCTCTAAAATGATCCTTTCAGAATGATTGTTTAAAACGGTAATTAAACAATTCCTGTGCTATTCACAAAATCCATTGTCATGCGAGGTATATAAAAATACTAGTTTCAAACTTCTAATTTCTGCTTTTGCAGGACCAGAGTGAAAGAGCTGTAACCCCTAGCTGATCCCAGGCTGGATTATGCAGAGGTATTCATAGGAGAGGTATTGCTATATATATCCCCTTTGGACAGATCCTTAAGGTTCCAGCCCGCACTGGGAACTGTCTACACAGACAGATTTCACATTTTCTGATCCTCTCCTGAGGATCCTGGATGAAGGGAGCCAGCTGTAGGGTAGGAAATTTTGTAGCCACCTTGGTGTGAGTCTCTGCCTGATCTTAAAAGTGCTCCCAAAAAAAAAAAAAAAGTTACCAGCCCAGGTAAGGGAGGGTTCCAACAAGCCTGTGTAACTCCTGTCTGAAACTGGATCATTATGTCTGCCTTCCACCAGGCAGCCATCTGCTGAGCTCCTTGGACTTGTGTGCAGGTGTGTTTCTGTGAAAGGGCAGATGTTTTCTAAGTAGGAATTACCAACTCCAACTTAGTCATTGATCATCCTCTTCTGTCAAGACAAGATTCTGTACAACAGATCATGTGGCACTTAATTACAGAACTAATTTTTCAATTCTTTTTGGTTTGGCTGCCATTGCAGAAACTAATGCATCCAAAATCCTGTTTGGGTCTCTAGCTCGAGTCTCCCCAAGGAATTTAGAACAAATGTGGGGCCACAGCTGGCTACCCCACATAGTGCCCCCAGGGCCTGCTGAGTATCATCCTTGTCCTGCTTTTCTGACCATGGGCTTGATGCTTCTGCTCAATGCCACACAGCTACAGTGTGTGACTGCTCCAGCCCTTCTCAATTTCTTCCTTTACTTTTTCCTTCCACTTGACCAGCTGCAACATCAGCCCCACAAAATTCCCTAAACAGATGGCCATCAAGTTGGCATCAGATCATACCACTCATTTTGTCATGACTTTCCTGAACCCTGTTAGTGTGTCAGTGTCTGTGAGGTTCAAGTTTGCTCCTTCTTCTGTGCTCTTCACTGCTCCCTGTATGTGGCTGAGGAGCTGCTGACATGGTTTGGTGATGGGAAGGGAAGGCAGCCCCCTCATCCTGCTGCCTTTATTGATCCAAAATAGTCCTCTGATCTTCCCTGTTTCTTTGGTGGAAGAAATTCTCTTCATCCACTGTCCGTGACCCCAGTTTACAGCTGGAGACAGGTGTGTGTGTGTGTGTGTGTGTGTGTATAGCTCATGGGGGCCACACTGTTTTGAAAGAGGTCCATCTCTGACTTGTACAGTGTTTTTGAAGGGGGGGTGTACATGAAGTACAGTACCAAAAACAGGTAAGTGATGTTTCTTTCCTATTTATCAGAAGGTTCAACACATGCACCACTTTTACTGAGCTTTTTTAATGAAAGTCTCTCTCTTTTTTTTTGAAGCAAATGAAGAAACATCCTTGTCGGCAATGTGACAAATCTTTCAGTTCGTCCCACAGTTTATGTCGGCACAATCGTATCAAGCACAAAGGCATTAGGAAGGTTTATACGTGCTCGTAAGTTCTGGTTTTATTTATTTAGAAATGGAATACAAAAAACATTGTTAGTTGAACATCTTTCTTTAACTGTGGAAAAGCCAGTGTCGCGTTCTTTCAGATGCCCAGGACAGGCCAAATCAATTGCCTATCCTGCCTGCAGAAACGTGTCAGACTCCTGAGAGTGCACTGTGTAAAGTCTACAGTCTGAAAGTTGGCTGAGCTGAGCATTCACAGTTCCACTTTGGGGAAACTGGTTTTCAGGAGTCTCTCAAATACACAACCACTCTTCCAGTCTACAAAAGGCACGTGCTAAGCATGACACTTGAATTTTTGTCTCTGTTTTTTTTTGTTGTTGTTTTGTTTTGTTTTGTTTGTTTGTGTGTGTGTTTGTGTATGTGTGTGTGTGTGTGTTATCTGCAGGCACTGCCCAGATTCGAGACGTACTTTCACCAAGAGGTTGATGTTGGAAAAACATATTCAGTTGATGCACGGCATTAAAGACCCTGATGTGAAAGAAATGACTGAATCTACCAATATGGAAGAAAGGGAAGTAAAAGAAGACACAAAGGTAATCACTTAGAAGACTCATTCAGTCACTTAGAATTTTTTTTGGGGTATATATTCAGGATCTTTAAATAAATACAGGTACTTCGATCCTATAAATGTCTCATCTTCTGTGAAGCAGAGCCCCAAAAGGATCGTTTATCAGAGTTGTTTTAGAATTTGCCAAGGGAAAGGTTCTGACATTTGCAAGTCACAAATAGTTATGAAAAAACTGCATATTTATGCTCACCTGATACACCATTTCTGTCTCTTTGTTAGGTTCCTAGTCCAAAGCGTAAATTGGAAGAACCTGTAATGGAGTTCAGACCTCCACGAGGTGCAATCACTCAGCCATTAAAGAAGCTGAAGATAAATGTTTTTAAAGTTCACAAGTGTGCAGTTTGTGGCTTTACAACAGAAAATCTTCTCCAGTTTCATGAACATATTCCTCAGCATAAATCTGATGGCTCTTCGTACCAATGCAGGGAATGTGGACTCTGCTACACATCTCACGTGTCCCTTTCCAGACACCTCTTCATTGTACATAAGCTGAAGGAGCCTCAGCCAGTATCAAAACAGAATGGGTCTGGGGAGGATAATCAGCAAGAAAACAAACCCAACCATGAGGATGACTCTTCCAACAGTGCAGCATCAGACAGAAGATGCAAAGTGTGTGCAAAGACTTTTGAAACTGAAGCGGCCTTAAACACTCACATGAGAACACATGGCATGGCCTTCATCAAGTCCAAAAGAATGAGTTCAGCTGACAAGTGATCAGATTGTTTGGGATGCAGAAATCTCACTCCACATTGGAATACTAATGACACTTTTGCTACAGAAAGTTCAAGGTATAATAGTGTTAACAGTACTGTTCAGGCTGTTGCAATATATTCTGCATAAAAGTGTCCCCTTCACCTCATTGTCTATACCCTCAGAACCATTGAAGCAGTATTTGAGTTGAAAAATATTTGTATATATTTAAACTAATAATTTTTATACTCTTTGGTTATGTGTTTGTATCAGTATCTAGTGGAAAAATTGGGGTTTTTTTTCTGGTTATTTTCTGTTCTTTTGTAGTAAGTTTCTTTAAAAGAGAGTTCTGAATGCCGGGGCAGTTCCTTAGGTTCTCTTAAACTGTTTGGTTTTGAATGCTTCTGAAAGAAAGTTTAGCTAATGGAAGTGCATCAGGAGGAGGTGCTAGGAGGGGAGAGGAGAGAGGAAGCAAGCTAAGGGGAGATTTTAAATTCTAAAGAACTTGGGCTTCCAAATGTCTAAGGAAGCTTTTAAACTTTTTCTTACAAAATATATTATAAAATAAGATAAAAGTACCACTGCATATGTAAAATAAAGTGCTGGGTTTTAGGTGGCAACACCAGAACAGGTGCAGACCCCCTGGAGTGGTAAAGTACTTTTGAAGAGTATAAATGCACAACTCTGAGTATCATGAAGTCTTTTTTAGGTCACCAGGTGCTTGTGATCAAAGCTCAAATTGTTACAAATGGGCTGGGCTGCTCTGGATTTAAGAAACAGGATGTAATTAGAGGAATAGGTTTATAATGATGATGTTTTTTGTCATGTAATTTATTAAACATATAGAAGTGAGTACACAGCATTATGTATATTCCTTGCTGGTTATTGAAAGAAAATAGTTGACCCTTGCTACAGGGGTTGGGATTTGCCAGCTCCAAATGATCATGCCAAACGTCCTGGTGCTCAGTGTCACACACAGCCACAACTGGTAAGGAGCCAGCCCCAGCCAGGAGTGGGACTGGGGCTTGCAGCTTTAGCATAGGCCCTGCGGAGCTCAGCCAGACACTGCAAACTCCTGTCCAGCACCACTAGTTTTGCTTGCACAAGTACAAAAAGGTACCATACTGTCCCTTTCAGATAGAGTTCTCTGTGAGAGTATATTTTTAGTTTGTTTTTGCATTTTATACCTTGTATGTAACCCTACAAAAAATTTTGTACCTTTTTTTAAAACAAATTGTGTATATATAGATAGCTGCATGATAAACAGTAGTAATTGTTGGGTTCCTTAAAAGTCTTGCTGCTGTCAGATGTTACTATACACTATGTCCATTATGACTGTATTAAACACATTTCATATGTAAATAAATGTGGAGCATTTTGCCCCAAAGATTTGTGAGATTCTGTTATTTATCATTAAATTCTAATAGTTTTAAATTTTGAAGTGTTTAAAAAAATATGGGTCCTCTCAGCCACCTGTGTAAAACTGAATCATTCTGGAAATTGTTTATCAGATACATTAGTTCTGCTCTCTCCATCCTCATTCCTAATTTGGCTCTTGGGTAGATGCTTGTTAGCCCATTTATATTACTGGCATATCAAGTGCTTGTGAGGTACTTCATCTACAGCGCGCAGTGGGCACAGCACCTCAGTGCGTGCTGGCCACTGCACCACTGCCCTTCCCATTTAGTGGATACCTCTGAACACTTGTTTGTTGATGTGCACTGTCAACTGTACAACAAATGAGTTATCACTATGCAGAATGGTGTTTTGTATACAGTGAACAGATAATAAAAGTTCAGTTTTCACAGCCATTACTATTACTTTTCTTTATTTTCCCTTTTCACTGTCTTACACCTGCAAGTAACCTGATGATGCAAATGGCATCATGGTGCCAGGGTGTCACACTGTCACTCGTGTCCCCAGAGGAGCTTCTGCACAGCCAAGGAGTGCAGCCCAGCTGCTTGGCAGTGGGCTCTCTTCAGGTCTAGCTGGCAGAACAATTTAACTCTCCTGCCAGTAATTTCTTGAAAGATTTAAGGGATAGAGGGTCTTGAACTGCCCCACAAGCTCCAGCCACATTTCTGTGTCAGAGCTGACATATCTCCTTAACAGGAGGATGATGTCCAGAAAAGCAGGAGGCGAACAGAAGGTTTTAAAGCAATGTGAGATACGGTGAAAAGGCACAAATATCAGTAGGCATACCTAAAGGAATGATTTCCTCTTGTAAACTATAGAAAAAATGTTTAAACTTATTTTTGTCCAAGATCTGACATTTGAGTTGTTTGCTTTTAATTAACAATGTGAGACTAACAGTGATGACATAAATACTCATCTTTTTTACCCCTTTCCTGTGAGGATTGAGTAATGGATTAAACCTCATAAAACCTCTCTGAGAGTCAGGAAAGGGATCCTGTAGACTCCACCATTTTGCAGCCACTGTTGTGGTTGGAAATAAAGGTGCTTAACAGTGCAACCTCAAATTGCAACAGAAACGAAGGCTATATATCTCCTACTGTTGTGTGCCTTCCCATTCCATCCCATCTCTTCAAGGAGGCAGGGAGTGCACCGAGGCCTCTGCCCAAATATCCAGCTGCAAACTGCCCAACCAGGACTGCACCAATGCCCGGGTCCACCTGCCAACACAGCTGCAATAAACCTGTTTTTTCACCTGCTAATATTAGGGCATGTGGGCAGTGACTACCATGTGCATTTGCCTCCCTTGTCCCCGGGGTGCCTGGGCATGACACAGGTGTGCTGTGCCCACCCTCACGGTGCCCCCAGATACCTCCCTCAGGAGCTGTTGAGCCTTGGCCTGTTTGCCTGGAGGTACAGCCGGAGCTAAATCTGGCTGGCCACAATCTCTGTACTTCTCTACACTTGTCTGCTGTTTGTATTTCTGAAGGGCGTTTACAGATGCACAATTTGGCCTACCAAAGGCCCAAATGTTCTCAGTTCTTAACCTCTGTCTACCTGTGGGGAATTCAGTTTGGCAAGCCTATTTACTTTTAAAAGGATTTTTATAAAACTCCGACCTTTTCATTCTGTTAATATTACCTTTCTCAGTACACTTAGCATACACACACAGCTGCCAGGCCAATAACAGCACACAGAAGAACCTGTTTTAGTTTAAAACCTTTCTCAAATATTAGTGCAGTTCAGTAGTCAATTATTTGTATTTGAATTTCAGATTATTACTCAAAGGTTATCTGCCCAGGCTCTCTGAAGGGTGCCTAGGAACAGTGAGGAATGGACTGACAAGGGAAATAAGTACAGAACTGGTCACCCATGGAAGGCACAAGCATTCCTGACCTACATCCCCGGGCTCTGTGTACAATGTAGATTCTGCAGCCAGGAGTGGATGTGGACACAGAAGCAAGAAAGAAGAAGCCACTTCCCGACTCATCCCTGGGCACTTCCTCACTTTGAAAAAAAAAATTGGATTTGCTCCTCAACAGTGACCATACAAAACCTGGTTTTGATGTTATTTCTTTCCTAGTTGGAAAAAAAAAAAGACCTTTCCTCACTGAGGACCAAATGGCCCATTTGAGGGCATCACAGTGAGGCACTGCACTGGGAATGACCCAAATTTACCTGGAAAATTAACTGGAGGCACTACAGCTCTCTTCTCTGAGCCCCAGGATTCTATATTGAAGGAAAAAATGTATCTGAAACAGTAATGTGACTATTAGCCACATAAGCTGCACATAGTACCCTTCTCAGATATGTCCCCTTATATGATCTGGCAAAAGACTTTATGCAGTTCATTTATTTTCTGTTCTCAAATTGTGCTACTTTGTATTCAATGGCTGTAATGTGATGGTAGGGATGTGGATGCAGTGCATTATCAGCATTGCTCTCCCCAGGTCACTTGGCAGCACTTGGCTAACAGTGCCATACCTCTGCAGGCCAGACCAATATTGCAGGTCAAGCACAACAATATTTCCTGATTTAGTGATTGTTTCTGATATTTTTTTTCCCTGTTCCATGGGAGAAGGGGAAGAAAAAGATAACATTATTCACTAAATTCAATTGAATGTTCAGATAGCTGGATCCCTCCCTCCCCTTACCCTTCTTCCCAAGTAAAAGAAATTATTTTCACAAATAAACTATTCCCTGAAACAAATCCACTCAGCTGAAATCCAATTAGCTCTGCAGACACTGGGTCACAGAGAAGACTCGAAATGTTGACTCATACCCTTAGAAAGTGACACTGGGGTTGCAAACTGTGCCTGTGAGTGAGTCCTTGCCAGCTCCCAAAGCACATGACAAGACTCAGGAGAGAAGTGACACAAGACAAAAGCCAGGCATGCTCCCAGACAGTGGTGTCCAAAGTGGGGGTGTGCATCCATGGGCATGCAGGGAGCAAATAGTCTTTCTATTGTTACAAAACTGCAATGAAACACAAGTATTTAAAGTATCCAGAAGAGGGGTGAGTTCTATGCCCATGGCCAGTTCCCTGGAATACAAAGAGCTGTCATTCAGTATTATATATACAGGTAGCACGAATGCCTGGCAGTGTGCAAAGGTCTGGCAAATCTACCAGAATGTCAAGAGCTACATTTTCTGTGTACTAAAAAACTAGCATGATTTTCTAGCTGCAGAGCTCCAGAAGATCTACTGTACAAATATTGACGTCAAACATCCAGCGCAGGGAAAGATTTCAAAACACAGGTAACCTTTAGTAATCAAAATCATGCAGATGGTAAAAGAACAAAGCCACCAAGAGAGGTGTGGGTGATTCCCAGCATCTCTGGAAAAGGAAGAAAACCAACTTCCCAATATGTTTCTCTTGCCTCACCACAAACAATTAAGGAGTCCAAGTGTTTTCTGAGCTATCAAACACCAAGCATAATCAAACCAACAGGCAAAGGAACTGCAGTCTCAGAATTAAGTGTGGGTTTGTGTCTCGGACAAAAGAAAGTCCCCTCTATGTGAACAATAAGCAGCTTCAATCCTCCCAGGTCTCAACACAAAGCTGCCTTCTCACTTTTCTAAATTCTCCATACACTAACTCTGCTTCTTCCCTCTGCTTGTTACAGAACTAGATTTTACCACCTCGATTTCCACTTTTAATTCTCTCCATCAGGAATGACTGCAAGGCATTGTTCTAACACTGAACTTTGTCATTTACATTCTCTCAGCTGCTGCCATCTCCCTGCTGAGTGGCTTGTCTTTTGCCTCCAAAAATGACATCCCTGCTTCACAACAGGCAAAGAACAATTTTCTGCCTGTTTGATGAATAAAGCAGTACCCAAAAATAACACTCAAGAGATTATTCTTCTATGATAGCCATTTGTCTTTGTTCTGTGAGTGGCAGTATTGCAACTCTAGTCTAGGATGAAAATTCATCCATTTATGTTCAGCCATAACCTTGTGTGACCAGGTAATAGAAAAGTGTCAAATATTTACTGTTAAGTGCAAATATATAATTAAATACAAAGTAAGGATTAAATCTATTGTATGTTAGGAGGAATTTGGGTGTGATACACAGTGTTTTGGAACAAAAGCTGGTTTCTTGTGGTTTCTTTTCATATTGATGCACATATGGTACCCAGCATTAATAAAATGAATTAATAGCTAAAGTGGAATGTACAGCTATAACCACAAGAAATGACACAGATTTCCTTCCAATAGCAAAGCAAATTTAACAAAGACGTTTTTGTCAAATTGTTTTGGATTGCTATGAGTCAGTGGTCTGAACCCTAGTGTAAATTACTGGTATGTTCAATTAGGTTTTCAGACACTGAGGTTTGTTAGTCTCCCTTATGTTGATTGTACAGCCTGTATCAATTTTGTCCCAATCACCATTTTAAATCTGTGTTTTCTTGGGGTTTTTTTATAAAAATAAAGGCAAGCAGATTTGTACACAATGGCAAAAATCTCTATTAAAAAAAAAAAAAGAAAAAAAAAAAAAGAAAAAAACTGTCCAAATAGTATGGTATGAAAAACCTACTCAGGGAATTGCAGAAAACCTTTTGCTGGGCAAGAGTCAATACAACATTTCAGTGGGCAGATCCCACTTGTACAGAAGACGTAACTTTGTTACACACCTTTTTAATTAAACTCTTAATTGCACAAAGGAAAGTCAGAATCTTTTCACCACCTTTGAGTCTGCCCTTGTCTATTTTCCTTCTCTGAATATTGCATCTGCTCAAAGGGGATAGTGGCAGATGCTTTCCTCTGAATATTTAAAGGATAGCAGAGAACTAACCTGAAATGACATAAACTTAGGAAAAAGAATACTGTTGTCACTGGAAGAATAATTATATGAGGTGAAGGACCTTATCTAGATCCTGGTGCCTACCTGGTGTCTTTGGAGCTTTCTTTCCAATTTGCCATTTCTGTTCATTCCTGAGAGCATCATGCCTTCCCCTGTGCTCTAATGTCAGTTCTGCCTCTCTTAGTCAGTCCTAGTCTGTTTCATCCAACTGTTTACCAACATTAAAGTCTTGATGTATTTCTAGCAGATTACATAAACACTGCTCTGGTCAGATGGTTTGTTTCCATTTATCTTAGTAGCATTTCCATGTGTTCTCTGTTCTTTCATTCTCAGTCTTCAGGGGGTAATTTTAAACTTGGTGAATGCCTGGATCGCTTTGGCCCACTTAATTCCCAGGAAATCAGGCTCTGGGCTGTGACTTGTATCTATGTGGCTGTTTGCTGCTTCAGGCTCATGCAACCATTCAGTGACAAACTGGAAACGGGTGTGAAGTCTGCCTGTGCTGCTGGGGGTCTGACCCGCTGCCAGGCACACTGAGCAGCCCCGGCCCATGCCTGCCGGCCGCCAGGCCTGCGGAGGGCACCGAGGGGCTGCCACACACGGCTGCGGCTTTTCCGGGCCTCTGTGCTCTTCTCTGATCGGGGCCGTGTCGCGGTCCCTGAGCAAACGCTGAGGCCACCGCTAGCTGCTGAAATGATGAATTTTTTCCGCTCACAGCTGCTGAGGAGGACACTGCGACGGCCCCCGACGCCTCCGCCGGCACGGCCCCTCACGCCGTTCCCGCGCTCGGCACAGCGCCCCCTCACGGCCGCGGCCGCCCGCCCCTCACAGCGCCCCCCTCACGGAGCGCGCGCGCCCCCGCGCGCCCTCCCCTTCCCGCCAATGAGCCGCGCACACGCAGCGGCGGCCCCGGGATGCCCGCGGCAGTCGCCTGACCCAAGACTCTCCGCGCCCGGGAGAGCGGGGCGGCCGTCCCGATGCTTCTCGGGCGGGCGCGGCTCTTCCCGCCGAACCGAGGGATCTGAGCGTTCACCGACGGTCCCTCGGTACAGCCAGCTGCTCAGGCACCTCCAGGGGCGAGAAGCAAGAGGCCTCGTCATCAGGACCTTCCGCCGCGGTGCCTCTGGGAGTTATGGTTCACCTGGCCGCAGAGGCCCCCTGTGCGTCAGCAGGGCGGGAGAGGAAGAAGACTACAGGTCCCAGAGAGCAGCGCGGGTGGCGCTGTGGCCGCTGGCAGGGCGCTGGGGCGGCGGTGGCGCAGGGCGGCGGGGCCGCGATGGATCTGTTCGGGGACCTGCGGCGCATGAACAAGCGGCAGGTACCGGGGCTGCGCTCGCGGCTCTCAGCCCGCACCGGCAGCGGCGGCTTTCAAACGCCAGCTTGCGGGGTCCGGCCCACCGCTGTCCCCGTGTGCTGCCGAGAAAAGGAACAAAAAATGAAGGCGTGTGGTTAAAGCGCATCCGCTGCTGGAAGGGCTGGCGGAGCAGGAGCATTTGGGGGCAGAGAGTCAAATCAGTGATTTTCTAGATAAGAAATTTCAGTATGACAGTAGCAGGAAATTATCTCTTGTCGTCTCTCGTCTCCTCCAGCTCCTCCTTTTAAGCAAACTCTCTCCCAGAAAGTCAGGCTCTCTGATAGTCCGGTGTTCCACACGTCCCGCGGGGATATCTCCGAGCTCGGGAGGGAGGCAGGGCCGTGTGGCCGAACCAGCTCTGATCGTTTGCCAGGTCGCTTCCCTAGCTTTATTGGCCTTTATCAGAGTGTTCGCGTCTGTCGCTGACACACAGCAGTGGATTAACCCAAGACTAAGGCACACAGAGGATTCCAGCTTTATGCTGCAGTTTGGTGGATTCTGGTATAGCAACCTCTCCTACCCGACTTTTGTTGGAATAGGATTTCGACATAAAAGCCTAAAATTTGTGGTGCACTTGAGTTAAAGTTCTATGTTGTGCTTATAAATACAATACAGTACCTTTAAAAAACAACTTTCTTGTTTCACACAGCTATACTACCAAGTCTTAAATTTTGCTATGATTGTGTCTTCTGCCCTGATGATCTGGAAAGGGCTGATCGTGGTGACTGGCAGTGAGAGCCCCATTGTTGTGGTGCTCAGGTGAGTCAATGGAAAGGCTTTCTGCTTCAAGTCCAGGTCTTGTTCTGCCTTTTGTCTCCTCCCCCGTCCCCTTGCATACAGCTAGAATTTGAAATGTCACCTATTTAAAGAAGGACTCAAACACTGACTTTCTTCTTGCTGTGTGTGGGCTCTGGCAAAAGCCGCACTGTCAGTAGCCATGGGCCCAGTTCCCACTGAGGTTTGTAGGAGCAGTAAATGTGTCAGACCTTTTAAGATCCAAGTTCCCTCACTTAATGGGTAAACTCCTGCAGATTGCTTTCTGGGATTTGGGTTCTCTTGAAGGTCTGAGCAGTGTTACTGAATGGGTGAAGCTACAGATCTCTGTTAAAATTGTGGGTGTATCTGTAAGAATTAAATGTTCTTTGATTTCATGGTGCTTCTTTCATTGATGCCAACAAACTCTCTCTTTCTTGTTGTTTGTAGTGGCAGCATGGAGCCAGCTTTTCACAGGGGAGACCTGCTGTTCCTAACAAATTTCCATGATGACCCAATCAGAGCTGGTGAAATAGTTGTTTTTAAAGTTGAAGGCAGAGACATTCCAATAGTGCACAGAGTTATCAAAGTACATGAAAAGTAATGCAACTTGGTGTTTTTTTGTTTGTAAAGCTCCTTTCCTTCCCCATGGCTTTCAGTGTCAGTTTAACTGTGGTTTAGTGTGTGAGAAAGGCAAGTGAGAATAAGCAGTGAGAGAAAGCTCAGCTGTAGGATGTGATTCTGTCCCCAGTTTTGTGTCATACTTTGTGAGGGTCTGAGACCTTTCCCTCAGCGAAGCTGCTCAGGGTTGGAGCAGGTAGAGCTGTGCCCAGGAGGAATCTTGGCAGCAGGAATGTGCATGGGAGCAGAATCCGCTTCTATGCTGATGCTTGTACAGTTGGGATTTTGGTTGTAAGAGCAAATTTTTGATGAAAGGTGGAGATTCAGAATCAGGCCGCAGCCTGACAGAGTGTGTGAGCTTTGCTGACTGAAGTTTTCCAAATTTGATTCAGGATAAAAGAAGAGACTCTTCTTATTCTTGTGTCTCTTGGCCACACTGCCCATGGCAATTCTTGCTGAAAAGCAACAGGGAAAGGGCTTGGTTTGGCCTTGATTGCAGATGCCTACCCTGCTAAACAGTTCCTTCCAAACCACAGTTCTGCTCCCAGTTCTGCACAGTGAAAAGCTAAGCTGGAGGAGGCAGACATTGGTGTATTTGCTCCATGAACTGAAGGTGTTTATTTCTTGAGTAATATCTGTTCTTCCATGTTTTTTTAAAATTTCCAAGAATCGCCTATTTAATTTTTTTTATTACCTAATTTGTCATTATGAGAACTCCTCATTTCTTGATAATAATATTTAAGCAAAATTCATTTAAAGACTGTAAACTTAAGAACTTTATTTGAATTTATGTTCTGTCGAAGATGCTGATAAACACACAGGGTTTTTTTGGGGAAGTTTAGTGCCTGGATGGACAATGTCCCTTTCGCCAACGTCAGTGCTTGCCACCTCCAGCTTTCATGTCCATTGTGTAATTGCTTGCATCATTTGACAATCTAGGAGTGTTGTAAAAAATGTTTCTTGTTAATATCTGTTGATAGATAAAGTCAGTAAAGTCTGTAATGTTAATGATTTAATGGTGGTTGTTCAATAAGCAGGGCTGAAAGCAAACATTGTTATCTACTCTTGTAGCACTTTTCGTCCTCATTTGCTTTGTAGATGTTAATTGAGATTTTTAAATTAAGTGTTATTTAGTTTATCACCTCATTGCCTTCTAGAGGAAATGGGAACATCAAATTTCTGACTAAAGGGGATAATAACGAAGTTGATGATAGAGGCTTGTACAAAGAAGGTCAGAACTGGTTAGAGAAGAAAGATGTTGTTGGAAGAGCAAGAGGGTAAGTAAAGCAAAATGTACTTTGTAATTAAAGAGAAAAATTAGCTCTTAAATGGGTTCTGCTGTTGATACAAACCAGATCTGATGTATTTTTTAAATTTCTTAAATAGAATTGTAATTTAAAAGAAAACCTAGAATAGTTGCTTCTTATAGTCCTCACACTGATGTGGAGTGTGAGGGGAAAAAGGGCATTTAACAAATAGTTCACCTGAAAATACAATATTAACCAGCTTCTCCTTGTAATTGCTGGGAATTTCTAGAAAATTGTTATGGCATTCCACAGGAATTTTATGGAAGGTTTGAGCTTTTCACTGTCTCCTTCTCCTTCAGCTGAGCTGAAATATCTTCAGATTTTCTCAGATAACTTTGATTAAGGAAAACTGATGAATCTTACTTCCTATTCAGATCCACATTAGGCGCAAATTATGGGATCACACTGAAATATTCCAGACTGAGTAACATTAAAAGACTTCCATGTAATATTTGAAGGTTAATTTTACATTCACCTGTTTTATCAATTACAGGTTTTTGCCTTATGTAGGAATGGTAACTATAATAATGAATGACTACCCAAAATTTAAGGTATGTATACTGACATTTTGAATTCTTGAATTGCTAAAATAACAAGTACAGACAATAAGAACCTTGCCTCTAAGCAGACATGTTAATAAATTTGTGTCTGTGGTTTGGTACCTAACGTAGGATGAGCTGGGTTTCCTTGCTTACTGTTGGGCAGTAGAGTTTGTTGTTTGTAAGGAGTTGAAAATATGTCATTTATTAGAATTTTGTTAGTTAAGCGGAAGCAGTTGTGATGCCTGGTTGTGATGAACTTTATTACTTTAAAATCTTCCTGTAATTTTGTAGGACCAGAGCTCTGTAATCGTGCAAAGTGTGATGTTTGAAAGGGCACCTTTTGAGCAGTTTGTGCTTTCAGAGCGCAGTGGAGAGGAATTGTAACGTGTCTGTGTTCTGTGTTTCTTTGCAGTATGCTCTTCTGGCAGTGATGGGAGCATATGTTCTGCTCAAGCGGGAATCCTAAACACAAGAACAAAGGGAAATATTCAGGGGGAAAAAAACTAATATATTTCAGATGGTTTCATTTCTGTATGCGGTTACAAAACTGTGCAAGCTTTTGTCTTGTCTAAATAAACGACACCTAATGAGTGAAGCTGTTGGCTGCTGGCTAATTACAAAATGATGTATTTACCACCTTCTACAGACTGCTCTCAGCCAGCCTGGCACTGGTTTGGAGGACTGGAACAGCCAGTTTGATGCTGGTTTGGTGCTGGAGCAGCCAAGGGCTCTCTTGCCATGCCACAGTGGGTTTGACTGACTGGTGCTGCATCTGAACCCACTATTGCCTGTTTGTTTTGGGGGTTATTTTTAATCTGTCAGTGCCCTCTTTTCTTCACCATACAAACTGTTTTGATCAGTGCTTGTAAGGACAAAGAACCTCTGAACAGGTAGTAAGTTCTAAGAGTTTAGTCAGACTTATGCCTAAGTTGGCTGCTTGCAGCTGCCAAAAACAGCCAGGAAGGGGAGTTCCACTCTGACTTGGTACTGAGCAGTGGGGACTCAGAGCTTTTTCTCTGAATTTGAAACTTGCTCCTTCACGGGGTAAGGAAAAAAGCCCAGATGGCCTGATTTTTAGAGGCCTGGTTTTTGGGGACTGTGTGTGTTGCTAGCATTCAGGCTGTTAATGATCTGCTTTTTGTGTTCTAGCTCTTAAACTAACCCAACAAAAAGGTTTTCTGGGGCTTTAATAACACTTGTAAATTACTGAATGAATAGCACAGTAGTGCACTTCAGGGATATTGCCAACACAGGGAAACCAGAGCTCTTATGCCAGTTTGGAGAATGTATTATTCTCTCCTATCATATAACACCTGAATAGTGTTAAACATAAAATTGATTTTTCATTTTAAAACTTATCTGATAACTGTCTTTTATGAAATTTGGTATTTTTCTCTTATCTTTAAATGTCAGTGTTGCACCTTCAACAAAGCAGAACTTGTTTTCCTTGCTGGCTTTGTTTTTGTAGCTTTGATAAGGAGCAGCATGATGCTTTTTTCCTCTGGAGTTCTGTTTCTTCTGTAATCCCTTACCTCTGCAAAAATACTCTGTTATACAATAATGACACCTTTTCTGTTGTAACAGCTCTTGCTCAGCAGACAACTGCTGAATTTCTCCAAGTAATATTACTTCTTTTGTGTCCTACTAAGTGGTTTTCATGTCCAACTGTATTATAAAAATTACTTATTTTCTGTCAAATTGTATAGAAATAAAATTGAGTATAATAAATGGCATGGCAGAATAATGTTGGGATCATTAATGCAGTCTTCCTGGAAGTGTATCATCCCATTTAAGAAAAAATAATGTGTTTTTTGGAGACAGTGTATGTGAAGTAAGATTTTTTTCTTTCTCTTGGTGTTGCTGAAATCCAGATTTATGCTGTCCACCTACCCCAATGTGAGCACAGTCAGCTCCGACTTGGAGAGTGCAGTTGGACATTTTGCAGCTGACCAATTGTGACACTGGGATCTAGTCACAGGAGTGGCTCAGAGCCGTGCCAGGGAGGATCAGAGTGGATGTTGGGAAGCATTTCCATACTGAGAGGGTGCTCAGACCTGGAGCAGCCTCCCTCAGGAGAGGATGGATGCCCCAGGCTTAGCATTCCAGCAGCACTTGGACAACGCCCTTGAGCTTCCGGGCATCCTGGAAGAGCTCAGGCTGTTGGCCTGGATGGTCCCTGTAGGCTGTTCTGGTCCACAGGCATGTCCATTAATGCTTCCCATTTGAATTCTCCAATTATTGAACCCTTCCACTGCAAAAATCATAAACCCAAACTTGTGGCTGCCACAGCAGCCTGGCACAAGTTAAATGTGCAGTGAGCAATCACTGTGCTTAAGCTTCAGCTGTCCAGGGCTTCCCAAAATGCAGCACAGTGTCAACTATCTTACACTGGGCCTTATTAAATAAATGTTACTATTTCATATTATTCAGCCTCTGTAAAGTCGTGGAGCTCTTTTCTGAGAAATGTCTTTAGTTCTTCAGGGAACTGTTGCTGCACTGAGTCGATGTTGAGGTTATTTGCAGAACACCTGCCCTGAGTGCAGGTTGGAAGTGCTGGAGATTAGTCTATTCAGCATCTTCAACATTTACAGAGTATTCCTCAGTGATCACACTTGTTATTACGTTGGAGATAGGCTTCCACCAGTGTTTGTTCTGTACATACTTCCTGGCTGCGTGTAACACCAGGATCCCTACAAAGAAAATGATGAAAGGCACATCATTCTTATATTGTCCCCTTTTATAGCCATCAAATATGCGTTGCTGATAGAACAATGATGCTTGTCTAAAATGTAAAGGGAGCAGATTAAAGTGTTATCATGGTAATAGCATTTAAAAACCGTTAATGTTTTCCTGCCATGAAGCACAGCAACATTTTGCTTTGCCATGGGATATATGAAAAGGGGAAGGGTATTTTAAAACAGAGAGAGCTGTTTCTTGATGTTTAAACACAAACTGCTTTTATCAGGCTTCTTCTTAGAGAGGAATATTGTCTTGAGTGAGCTGAGTCACTCAGAGTTTGTAACATCCTTTGGTTGTACCTGGTTCCTTTTCTGATGTGGGGGATCCAGAATAATATTTCTCTATATAATGAAGTTACTATTTTCCTTAGAAGGGTAGTAAATTAGGAATTAGAATAAATCCTTATGAATAAGTAAATAAATAATAAAGGCATAGTACATAAACAGCATTTGAGAAAGGTTTATTTGTTTGTATGGTATTTTCAGTACAAGAGATTTGTGACTGAGTAAGAATTCACGTTAGGCTGGTTTTGGTTTTGTTTTCTGAAATGGACAATTTCCTGAATTTTTCAATTTCCTGCCTTGATTGCCCCAAACAATTAGAAGGTTCTCTGGATGGCAATATTTTATTTGATCAGCTGTCACTCAGAACGGCGCACATGTCAGTAGCTGTACTGCAGTCTGCACAGTGCAACTTGAGGCATGAAAATACTATTGTGAATTAAGCACGAATGCATAATTAATAACCAAAAGAAAAGAATGAATCACATTAATCAGTAAAAGAAGATGAAACAAACTGTGACTAAACAAGGGAACAATTTGGCTCAATACAGCAGGATACATGATTGACTTCAAAAGGAGAACTTCAAAACAAGAGTTTGCCTGGAAATTATGTTAATTCACATCCGTGTGAGTTTCCAGTAGGGATAGTTCAGTTCCAGTCATGTGGGGCTAGCTGGAGGAGCTGGCAAGTTCCTTACAGTCAGCTCTGCTCTCTGTGTATCCCAGCTCCTGCCATAGATCTCTAGACAGCAAAATCATCGCATAAACCACACACATTACACGTGGCTTCATCCTGTCCCTGCTGTTCTCCTGGGTGACAAACGGCACATCAGGACTTCATATCCCACCACTGCTCACCCACCTGCACTTCAGTGAAACCACTTCTTGTGCCACTTCAGGGCCTTTCCAGGGACGTACTGCCTCTATCTTTTCCCTGCACTGCCTCTTCAGGCTGGAATTCTTTTCATCCGTTTACTACAAAGTTGGCCAGTTCCAGGTGCCTCAGGGGCTTCAAAGTTCACAGGGTTCCTGTGCAGGGAAAGCAGAAAGTCCTGTAAATGTGCTTCACTCTACTGTCACTTGTGACAGGAAATTTAGGTGATACTGGAAAATAAAATAAGCTCTTGGCGCCAGATTTTCATTTCCAGCGCGGGGCAGCGAGACCCTTCGCCCCAGGTGCAGCCGAACCGAAGCCCGCGCGGTGCGGTCCTGCAGGGTGGGGGTGGCGTCGCCCCCTGCAGCTCCCGGTCCCCTCAGCGGCCCCGCCGCGGCTGTTGCCGCCCTCTGAGGAGCCCCGGCGCCCGGGCGCTGCCGGCAGCACCGCCCCAAGCGCCCCGGGCCGCCCGCAGCACCCGCTGCCGGCGAACGGAGCGGAGGAGCGCGAACTTGTGGGACGCGCCCGTGTTGCGAAGGGAAGCGAGGGAGAGAGCGGCCCCCCCGCCCCGCGCCCGGGCCGGCACCGCCTCAGCTCCCCCCGCGGGCGCCGGCGGGGCGGGAGCGGCCCCGTGAGGAGGCGTCAGGCGCGGGGGCTCCGCTCGCGCCGGGCCCGGCTCCGGATAAATGGGCGGCGGCGGCGGCGGCGGCGCTTCGGAGCCCTGGCGGAGCCGGAGCGGAGCGGAGCGTGGCTCGGGCAGCACCGGCAGCACCCGCAGCAGGGCAGGATGCGGGGCGGGCGGCCCGCGGCGCTGCCGCTGCTGGCGCTGGCGCTGCTGACGGCGCAGGGCGGAGCGGCGCCCCTGCAGCCCGGCGGGACCCCCGCGCTCACCAAGATCTACCCCCGCGGCAGCCACTGGGCTGTGGGTAAGTGCGGTTTAACTTAACAAAGGCACTGGAACGCAAGGGTTCTGCGTCCCGTGTCGAGGCAGGGTAAGTCCAAAACCTCAGCTTCCCCGTCCACTTTTATTCCAGCAAATCTTACCAAGAGCTTCTCTCTGTCTCCAGACAAAGTGCTTGGTAATCGCTGCCCCTTTCTCAGCCACGTTTTCTCTGACAATGTAACACAAGAGACAGAAGAAATTAATAGTACTGTGTGACACTGACCAAATCTTCGCTGCCAGTAGTGCTACATCTCGACATTATCTAACCCCTTCCCATCCCTTCCCTTCCCTTCCCTTCCCTTCCCTTCCCTTCCCTTCCCTTCCCTTCCCTTCCCTTCCCTTCCCTTCCCTTCCCTTCCCTTCCCTTCCCTTCCCTTCCCTTCCCTTCCCTTCCCTTCCCTTCCCTTCCCTTCCCTTCCCTTCCTTTCCCTCAATCAGTAGCAAAGTCACGCTGATGTTTGAACAATCAAATCTTTACTCGTTTTGGTTAATTTTGTGCTACTTTAATTGTTGTTACAGGACATTTAATGGGGAAAAAAAGCACTGGAGATTTTCCTTATGGTTTTGAAGAAGAAAACAAGACACCATTTTCAGCATTACCTGACAATATCAAGCAGCTGGAAGAGTATCTGCAGTGGGAAGAAATCTCAAAATATTTGCTAAGGCTGCTGGAAAGGAATGAAAATAAAAGTGGTCACTTTTCAAAAGGAGGGCTCCCCTGGTATACCAGGAACACCTGGGAGACAGATGACAATAGCAGTTGGAAACATGTAAGTAAGATAAAAGCTGTAAAGATAATCCATGTGTCCAGTTTTTGGTTTACAGTAGCATATCAGCTTCCTATAACTGGTGGATTGTCCAGAAAAGCAGCAGAAACACGTCTCATGTGTTAGACATTCAGTACAGTAAGACTCTGCTCTTGATTACTGATTGTCACTCACCAATTGTGTTTTTGATGACTTCATTTGCTAGTGGGCATAAACACAGCATGCGTTCAGCAGATTTTAGTGCCTGGGTTCTCTTCAAGCCGCTTGGTTGGGCCATTCTTTTCTTTATGCTTAGGTGATCACATCAGCAGCACATATTGCCCAGTAAAGCCAAGCTAGTGTGAAAAACAAGTGTGAGGGCAGGAGGAACCACATCACACTGACCACCGCCTTCCAGCACCATTCAGGATGTTCTGCCTTGAGCTAAGTAAAGCCAGAGGGCTGCAGAATTTTCTCTGGTCCCAGCTTTATCCCTGTTTCCTTTGCCTTTTCTCCAGCCCGTGGTGCTGGCTATTGCTGTGGTCATTGCTGGGTTTGCTAAAGGAGTCTGGGGCTGCTGATAAGCTGCCCCTCCTCATCCCTCAAGTTAATGTTCTTCCTAGTGCTGTTGCACAAGACAACAAGATTTTGGAATAGATTAATCCCTATTATTTTGGGAAATCCTATAAAATACACACGGAAGGATAACAGCGAGGTTTTACAGAAAGTTATTGGGGTCTAATGTAAATCTCAGTATCAACAAGAAAATTCCTTTCCTTATAATACCTCAGGCACAGTCATGGTGATAAAGCTGCAGAATTCTTTTGGGTGACAATGAAATAGAACAAAAAGATTAATACGCCCCCTTGAAGATAATCATTGGGAAGAATTTTTACTTCTCGTATTCTACTGCAATATGATGTCATTAATATTCCTGGGCTAACTTCAGCCTGGTTTCCTCCTGAAAT
Organism: Anomalospiza imberbis; assembly: GCF_031753505.1. Taxonomy (NCBI): domain Eukaryota; kingdom Metazoa; phylum Chordata; class Aves; order Passeriformes; family Viduidae; genus Anomalospiza; species Anomalospiza imberbis. The sequence continues at coordinate 315,074 of NW_027100469.1, read as the reverse complement.
CCTGGTGTAATCAAATCAGTGAATACTTAGGCTTTTATTTGAATGTGGGTAAAAAAATCACCCTTTAAATTAAGCTGTGATTTAAGTCTGTCACACCAGTGATACAAATGCTGCCCATAGGTTTCTTTTTGGCTGTAGCTTTATGATAGTGATACATCATAGTAACTGATTATTAATACTATCTAAAAGAGAAACTATTTATTCCATCTTCAGTTCTGCAGTGTGCAGCTCTGTAATCAAATTAAATGAACAAATTCCATTATTTAATGTAAAGAGGGAAATGTTCTGACTTCTAAAAGTATCTGTCAATAGATCCTACTTATGAAGGCTGGAAGTTGCCTCTGGTAAGTTGAATCATATCCATATGTGTGTACCTTCTCTGTAAATTAACATCTGCATTTCTGTGGTCAGAAATCGAACATCCTTATGGAATAATGAGGTTATTGCCTTAAGTATACAGATTTCTGCAAGGATTAGTAAAAAAAGCTCATGTTTTTCCTGTGACTAAGATAGAGGACAACTTGCAGAACCTCATTTGGCCATAGAACCTTTGATGTCCATCATTCAACAGTTTCTTTGTCTCTACCCTGAAGTAAAATCTAATGAAAGTAGCTGTAGCTGTACTTTCCTGCTGTTGGACACAAATATCTGGTGATACACAGCCTAGACAGCATATTATGTCCTGTTTTCCTCTTGGCTTCAAGAAAGCACCTGAAATTTAAGGTATTTCTGAGATCTTCCTTCTAGATGAAGAAAACATGAAGATCAGAAGGAATATGCTTTACTCTTTTGATGCCTGCGATAGTTTCCTAAACATTTAAATAATGAGAACTATTTTTCATTTTAAAGTTATTTTGAACAAAAGAAGCCTTATTTATAAAGGTGGAACTCTTGATATATGGAATGTGACATTCATGTACATAGTGGTACAAATGCAAAACTGGCCTTTGGGGGTTGATTGTGTAGATTTGTCAGGATGTGAGGCGTTTCAGGTGCACAGACTTTGATTAGACAACACCTTGGGGTAAGGTGCTGCTGTACCACAGCTGTGGAAGGTGTCCATGCACAGGAGAGGATTACCAGGTACAGGAGGCTGAGGATGATGGCACAGTGCATCCAAAAAATTTGTCCTTGACATGAAATACTTTTGCAGGCGTAGTTCATGTGAGTTTGGAACAGAAACTTTTTCTAGGAGGAACTAGACAGCAGATTCACAGCAGGTTACTGTTCCCTATGCAGTGGCCTGTTGGACTGAGATACTAAATGTGACCAAAAGAAGGTAAATAATGAACCCTGCTTCCAGGGTAATTCCTGCTTCTGTAATTCCCATGCACTGACAGAGATGCCAACCATGAGGAGCCTGCCTGCAGCCCTGTGCTCCACCTGCTGCACACAGCAAAGACTGGCTGTGTTAGGAGCAGACAGACTCCGAGAACTTTGTTTCATGGATGCTTTCAAATTTAGCTGATTTAATTTTAAACTTGAATTTTAAATTTAAGATCAGGAAGCCCCGAAGCTAGAAGTAAATACAGATAAGTACCTCAGGTAACTCAATTCAGGGTCTCTCTTATTAGCACAAATCACTCAGTGCATCACTGGGCTGTACATTTCTTAAGAAGAAAATAATTCTTTCTAAAGGACTCACTCAGAGGAGGGAAATGGCTGTAACACACAAATAGTCAAAAAATGGAAGAGGTGGGCCCAGTACTTCTTGGGGTTTGGCTTAGGATGATGCACCTGTGTTATTTTGTTTTCAGTTAATACCTTGCCTGCTCTTTATTCTGTGAATAAATTACAGTCAATGTAGTTAAAGGGGATGCAAATCTCTCCTGCAAGTTGGACTAAGTGCAAAAGTAAGTTGGAAAATAAACTCTAAATTGTTTCTATTAGTTGGCTTTTTCACACTAATGAGACAGGATATAAATGAGATGGCACACAGAATTATTTGGGAGAATGACTTTCCTCCTACTTTGGCAGTTGGTTATTACACTAACCAAGACAAATGGGGTCTGTTTCGGAAAGATTATTAGGAATATGTTTGTTATGTGAATGCACAGAGCAGTTATCTATTAGGTTTATTATCTTAGTGAATTACTTTTTTCAGGACTGGTCTATAAATAATATATTTTTCTTTTTATTAGATGATGGACTATCTGCTTCAAGTTGTGAATATGAAAGAGAGCACTCCAAGCTGAAAGAAGATCACTAAATCATAAGGAAATTGAATACTTTCTGTAAGAGACTATATTTCACAAGCATTTGATTGTATCAGATAATCAACACGGTCACTTTTCTGTACACAAGAATTCCTTTATGTAAAGTATTTAAATACACACTTGTATGGTTCAGCAAGGACTAAATCCTCTACTTCATTTTCAAGGTTGCATTTTCTCATTTGAATGGCTTTGAGATATATATATATATATATATATATATATATATATATATAAAAATGTCACGGAAGGGTCTTCCAATTAATTATATGACTTACCTATCGAATCATTTCTTCTCTTTGTTTGAAACTACATGACATTGCAACATTCGCAATAAATAGTACCAACAAAAAGGCGGAGTTTATGCTTTTACTTAAGCAGTGCAGTTCGCCCTGTAAAGGCCAGTAGCAAAGGCCACTGCCTTCCCCGGGACAGGGCGTGTGTTGTACGTTCAGCCGCTCTGCCCGGAGCCTCCGTGCCCCGTGTGTGCCCGGGAGATGACGCTGTCCCCGCAGCCCCCGGCCCGCTGGCGGCAGCTCCGCTGTGCCCGGAGGCGGAGCTCGGCCTGTCCCCAGGCCCCGACCGCCTGCTCCCGCCGCCTCCGGCAGGCGGCGCCCTCGACCCGGCCGTGAGGGGAGCGCTGCGGAGACCCCGGGACCGGCCGAGCCCCGGCCGTGAGGGGAGCGCTGCGGAGACCCCGGGACCGGCCGAGCCCCGGCCGTGAGGGGAGCGTCCTGGTGACCCCGGGACCGGCCGAGCCCCGGCCGTGAGGGGAGCGCTGCGGTGACCCCGGGACCGGCCGAGCCCCGGCCGTGAGGGGAGCGCTCCGATAATCCCGGGACCGGCCGAGCCCCGGCCGTGAGGGGAGCTCTGCGGTGACCCCGGGACCGGCCGAGCCCCGGCCGTGAGGGGAGCGCTCCGGTAATCCCGGGACCGGCCGAGCCCCGGCCGTGAGGGGAGCGCCCCGGTAATCCCGGGACCGGCCGAGCCCCGGCCGTGAGGGGAGCCCTGCGGAGACCCCCGGACCGGCCGAGCCCCGGCCGTGAGGGGAGCGCTCCGGTAATCCCGGGACTGGCCGAACCCCGGCCGTGAGGGGAGCTCTGCGGTGACCCCGGGACCGGCCGAGCCCCGGCCGTGAGGGGAGCGCTCCGATAATCCCGGGACTGGCCGAACCCCGGCCGTGAGGGGAGCTCTGCGGTGACCCCGGGACCGGCCGAGCCCCGGCCGTGAGGGGAGCGCCCCGGTAATCCCGGGACCTGCTGAGCCCCGGCCGTGAGGGGAGCGCCCCGGTAATCCCGGGACCGGCCGAGCCCCGGCCGTGAGGGGAGCGCTCCGATAATCCCGGGACTGGCCGAACCCCGGCCGTGAGGGGAGCTCTGCGGTGACCCCGGGACCGGCCGAGCCCCGGCCGTGAGGGGAGCGCTGCGGAGACCCCGGGACCGGCCGAGCCCCGGCCGTGAGGGGAGCGCCCCGGTAATCCCGGGACCTGCTGGGCCCCGGCCGTGAGGGGAGCGCCCCGGTAATCCCGGGACCGGCCGAGCCCCGGCCGTGAGGGGAGCGCTGCGGAGACCCCCGGACCGGCCGAGCCCCGGCCGTGAGGGGAGCGCCCCGGTAATCCCGGGACCTGCTGGGCCCCGGCCGTGAGGGGAGCGCCGCGGTGACCCCGGGACCGGCCGAGCCCCGGCCGTGAGGGGAGCGCCCCGGTGACCCCGGGACCGGCCGAGCCCCGGCCGTGAGGGGAGCGCTGCGGTGACCCCGGGACCTGCCGAGCCCCGGCCGTGAGGGGAGCGCTGCGGTGACCCCGGGACCTGCCGAGCCCCGGCCGTGAGGGGAGCACTCCGGTAATCCCGGGACCGGCCGAGCCCCGGCCGTGAGGGGAGCGCTCCGGTAATCCCGGGACCGGCCGAGCCCCGGCCGTGAGGGGAGCGCTGCGGTGACCCCGGGACCGGCCGAGCCCCGGCCGTGAGGGGAGCGCCCCGGTAAGCCTCGGGACCGGCCGAGCCCCGGCCGTGAGGGGAGCGCCCCGGTAAGCCTCGGGACCGGCCGAGCCCCGGCCGTGCAGGGTGTCCCGGTGCGCTGCGGTGCCAGGTGAGCCCCGTGGCTGCGGCTGTTTGCCGTATCTCAGTCACACCGTTCTGCCTGGCTCTGCAATCACAGTCTTTATGGGGCAGAAGTGTCATATGACACAGGGATGACTGCCAAATATCAGCAAGTTTTGACATAATGCCTTGGCAGAGCACAGAGATGCTCAGAGAGGAGACGCAGTATTAATTCTACTAGAGAGACTGGTAATGTCAACGTCCTGGTCTAACGAGCTTTTGGCTTTGCTCTTTTTTTTTTTTCTTTTTTTGGCTTTTTTTGTTTGCTTGTTGGTTTGTTTTTTTGTTTGTGTTTTTTTTTTTTTTTTTTGTTTGGTATTTGTTGTTGGGGGGGTTGTTTGTTTGGGGGTTTTTTGGGGTTTTTTTTTGTTTGTTTGGTAGGGGTTTTTGTTTCGTTGTTTGGTTGGGGTTGTTTGTTTTGTTCCACTATTTTCTCCAATGCTAGCATTTTGTGGGTGGGTACTCTGTGGCTGACAAACTACTGAAGGAAGTCCCAAGGTTTATAACAGCAACAAAGGAGGACGGCTGATTGCATAGAAGAGAGAAGCTGAAACACTGCAGCTGAAGGGAACCCCATTGAATTAATACCTGCTGGACTTCATAGTACATCCCTAGAGATGAGAAAATATGTAACAAGGAGCTTTGAAAAGCCACTTGAGATATTGCAATAGTAAGAAACTGAATGTCTATCATTGAAACGCCTGTAAGACGTAGCCAGGGCAGATGGAAACAAGATCGTTCAACTTTCTGTGCAAAGGAAGGGAACAGTATTGCCCTCAACCGCATCAGCTAGTAACAGAAATTCAAACTATGGCTGAGAAACGTGTGTTTTCATGTCACAGGGGCTGTAAGATACCATGGCACTAGCACACACAACAGCCAGCCCACTGCTCCAGAGGGAATGACAGCTTCCGAGCCATACAGCAGGGACTGTGGGTCCCTCCTGCACACAGAGACAGTCCTGCTCCACCGGAAAGCCAAAGAGCTGAACCTCAAGTCAAAATTAAAGAGCTCAGGTATCTGCTAGTTTTCTTGAATATTGACAGGATTTTGAGCAGGGATAGAGAGAGGGAAGGGAGACCAGAATTCACTCTTGAGAACAAATTCCATCATGGCATTTTCCTCATAACTACTCATCCTCTGGCAGTCTTTTATGTGTATTATTCTTCCTTATAACTTCAGGTGTTGAAAAGAAGTCAAGTATGGACACTAAAAATACTATGTTGCTAATACAGTTTAAGCAAAAGAAGAAACAGACCACTCAGAAGGCCATGCTAATAGCCTTAGCAAAGTTAGAGTAAAGAAGTGGTTAAGGATCTAGATGATTTAATCCAGTTTTAAGAAAAGGTTTTACAGTGAGCAATTAGATGCTGTTTAAGGAATTAATCGCTAATGGGTCATTAACTCTGACTGGTATTGTACAGTTAACAAGCCGAGGCAGGATTATTAGACTCAGCACCCAATTAAGGAGGAGAAGATATTTACAACAAAATGAACAAATGGGCTTTTAAAATGGAATGGGACAATTTGAAAGAAAGTGTAGGAACACAGAAAACTAGACAGGCTAGAAGAAAGATGTGATTGCATATGCCTCTGTCTCTTTATTTGCCCACTTATGTGTAGCTGGTAAAATACTCATTTTTAGCAATAAACTCACAGCTTTCCTTGAAGGACATGGCTGCACAAAGTAGATCCACTTACAGGGTTCACCTCTACAAGGTATAAGAAAGACCTGTTCAATATGCCAATAAAGGAACAACCACCATATCTTGCCATAATCTTTATTTGTTTGCAGGTGCTGAATCAGGACCTTATTAAAAGTGAACAGGCATCTTCAGCTGCTACTTCTGCTGCCCTGTCATTGTGGTTTTATCCACTGCCAGTCTTTGACTATCCCATGTAACCAAGCATCAGTGCTGGTGACAGCTGATCAGGAATTAGAGGGCTTCTTTCCAGCGGCTTTACAAGATACAAAAGAACTGCAGGTAAGAGAAAGGTAGGGTTGGAATGCCAAAAATATGGGAAAGCACTATTGAAATCTTGGAGAGTTGCTTATTAACCATGAGCAATAAGCAATAAGGTGAGAACTTTAGGGCAGCAATTTAATGTGCTTACCTGCAGGAGGGTTTTCAGCTTCAGAGCCACAGCTGGACTGCAGCCAAGTAATGGCAAGTGAGATTGTTCCTGCCCTGAGAAGGAAAAGTGTGCAGAGCCTGTGCAGTCACTCATTAGTGTGTGTCTCTTACTGACACAAACCAGGCCATGCAGGCACTTCTCAAGCACACCAAGAGAAATCCTTCTCTTGCAGTCACCAAAAATGCCATGCCTTCTTGCAACTGGTGATGCAAGCAAAGCTCACCTGTGAAAAGACCACCAGAATAAGACCTAAGAACTGAAGCAATACGATTTTTGTTCTCCTCTTTTACTCAGGTGTCCTTACTAGAAGTTAGCAAACTGCCTCCCTGGTCCTGACAGAAATGGCAGTTCTTTTCCTAGCAGCACTTCCTCTCTGCCAAGGAAGCAAAGAGATGTGTGCTGGGAAGGGTGGGCACCATCACAAATGCTGTGAACTGTCAAGTCCAGAGCCCAGCAGTAGAGTCTCCCCCAGCAGAGCTTCATTCACCCCAAATTCAGGGCAGACTACTTACTTGGCTTCCCTGCATGTCCTGGACCAGCACAGCTCAGGGGAGGGAAGCTGGGGGTCCTGAACACAGTGTGTGCTCTGGTCCAGAGAGGCAGGTTGGATCTGCAGGGAGGCTGGAGACAGAGGGAAAGGATTTGAAAACAAGAGGGATTCCTATTATCTGTAAAAGAAGCTCTCCATACAATAGATAGGGGCTGCTGTGGAGAAGGCTATGAAGGGATGTTTAGAAACTGCTGTCTGAGGTTAAAAAGCTCTCTGAAGTGAAGCTGAACAAGGCTGACATACTTGTTTCTGACAGGACTCTTAAAAGATACACACAGATTGTGAAAATATAATTAGATGCCAGCCTTTGTCTGGCCACAATGAGTGGGAAATGGTGAAAGGAGAGGTCTCCCAGTCTGCATTGAATCATCCCCAGGACACAATGAGGGCCCTTGTGCATCCTTCTCTCTTCCCTAATGAGAAACATTAATTGTCACAACCTCCCGAGTGTGTAGAGCACCCCATGCCCAGCAGAGGAGAAGGGGTGTTTCATTACAGCTTCTCAGCCCCATTACAGGCAGTAACAGAGATAATGAAAAATAAAGATGCCGCAGTTTTAGTTCGGACAGCCCGGCTATGGGCACTGGGTGGGCAGGGGAGCGAGCATGGCCCAGCTCTGTGCCAGCCTCCAGGGGCTGTCCTGGGCAGCCAGAGTGGGCAGGATGGGCCTGCCAGGCCCCAGCCCGGTGTCAGTGCCCAACCAGAGACCGTCTGTCTCTCCCTGTGGGCAGCTGGGCTGCAGGGGGCAGGAGCCCTGGGGGTCCTGCCATTCCCTTCTTTGCAGAGGCAAGAACTGTCACTGACTCCAGCCTGCAGAGCCCACCTGAGCCTGGCACTGCTCCACAAGGGCAATTGTGGTAGTGGTGTGCCTGGCCCAAGGACTGCAAGGGCTCCAGCCCCTCTGTGCCCACACCCATCTGGGCACACTCTCCATCATGGCGATGCAGGCTCCAGTGCCACAGCCAGTTTGGGCAGGGTTCTGATGATGGAGGACAGAGAAGAGCCCACAGCCAGGCATCTCCCACCCCTCTGTGCATTACATGGAGCAGAGGGTCGAGCCCAAGATGCCCATTTGGGTTCAGAAACATGATACACAGCCTCCAAGCAGATGGTGCCATTTAATGGTGTAAAAGTAGAACCCCCCCCTGCAGTCCCCTCAGTACAGCAGTCCTGAGCTCGCAGCCACCTTACATAGCTCTTTGCCCTACTGTAGCTTTTATTGCAACTAAAGCATCCAGCCAAGGAGGGAGAGCAAAAGAGATTGTTTTTCCTAAGCTATGGTCACGCCCCTAACTCTTCAGGGGTTGTGGAAAAGGGAATCAAAAGGACCACAAAATACAAAAGCAAGTCAAGGCTTAGGGGAAAGGCTAGTGTAAGGGACAGCCCTCCTGTGCCTGGCCATCCGTGGCAGCAGAGGCAGGATAAGGGTGTCCCTCGGGCGTTCTGGGATGCGCCTTCCCCATGGCTTTCTCCCAGGTGCTGAGAGGGAGTTCAGATTGTCTGCCAGGGCTTGCCGATGGACTGGATGTGCTCCTTGGCCTTCAGCCGCAGGGCGGCAATGCTGGTGTTGCGTGGGTCTGCCTCATCCAAAGGGAACTTGTCCACAAAAGTGGCCCCACACTGATAAGGCGGCGGTGGCCCCATGGCCCCCAGGGGCTGCAGCGCATGGGTCACTGCCGGAGAGTTCAGGAAGGGCGGTGGCGTGTAGCTGCTGGGCAGGCTCTGTGGCGAGGCCACGAAGCCAGGCAGGGTCTGCAGGGCCGTGCTGCTGGGCACGGGCGGGCTGAGCCACGTCTCCAGGGGCAGGCTGCTGCTCAGAGGACCCATGGGTGTTGCCTGCGGCGAGCGGTTGAACGAGAGGATGGGCGAGTCCTGCAGCTTCATGGAGGTCACCTCCAGTTTCTCCTGCCGCCTCCACTTAGCCCTTCTGTTCTGAAACCAAACCTGCAAGCAGAGCTGTATCAGCCAGGCCCTAGGCAGTGGAAAGAGGCTCGCCTCTGCAGCGGTACACGCAAAAGAGAGCGAGGGAAACACGCCTTGCCGAGCTGGGGCAGAAGGGAATTTGGGGGGCTCGGGCGTTCCTCCACGATCCACAGCCCTGCGCTCGGTGGAAAGCAGTCCCGCAGTGGAGCTGGCCCGCCCATCCACCCGCCACTGCCCTGGCACACAGCAGATTCAGCAGCCCCGGGCTGGGACACGCCACTCAAAGGGCAGCAGCACCGACAACGCGGCTGCCAGACGCAGGTCTGCCCCGAGCCCCGCGCTGTTCCGCCGGCTGGGCCGGCTCGCGGCTGTGCGGCAGCCGCGCCCAGCGCTCCAGCGAGGTCCCGAGTGTGGCCGGAGCCGTGCTGCGGTCACGGGCCCGCGCGCCGCACCGGGGCTGCTCCGGTCGCCGGGACCAAGGAGCTGCGCCGAGGCGCGTCGGGGCGGGCCGTGTGTGGCTTCCCGGTGCCGGGGGCCGTCGGGGCTGGGCCGTAGCGGGGGGGCGGACCGGGCGTTACCTGGACGCGGACTTCGGGCAGATTGACCTTCATGGCCAACTCCTCGCGGCTGTACACGTCGGGGTAGTGGGACTTCTCAAAGGCACGCTCCAACTCGTGAAGCTGGTACGTGGTGAAGGTGGTGCGGTTTCGCCTGTGTTTCTTCTTGGGCTGTTCCTCTTCCGACGGCTTCCCCTCGCCGCTGCTGCCAGCGGGCAACTCGGGGCTGGCGCTGCCGGGACAGTACGGCTCTGCGAGGGGAAGACAGAGGGGTCACCGGCGGGATCTCCCCGCGGGGCTTGCCCGGGGGCGTGGGGGAGCGGCGCCCACCCGTCCGCCCCCCGGCACCCGGCGTTCGTCCACCGCGCTCACCTTGGAAGCGCTCAGCGCGGCCCTGGGGCTCGGCCGGCGGCTGCTCTCCGGGCATCTTGGGCAGGCAATGCCGGGGCCCCCGCCGGTCCGCCTCCTTGGCGCTGCCGTCGGACGGGAAGGCGCCCAGCAGCCCGTCTTCCTTGGTGAACCCCAGGATAGCCTCGATGCTGTGAAGCCTCGACGGGTTTCCCCCGGGGCTCCGCGCCGCCGGGCCGGCTAGCGAGAAGGCGCCCTCGGCCATGGCGAGCGGGGCGCCGGGCGGGGGGTGCATGAGGCGGCCGGCCTGGGGCTCCGCCGCGGCGCCGCGGTCTTACCCGGCCTCAGGGCGGCGCGGGCAAGTCTGGCACGGTGTCGCCGGGCGGGCTGGCCTCCTTGGGGCGGGGGAGGAGTGCCAGGGGGCGGTAGGCGAAAGGGAAGGCGAGGCCCCCGCACCTCTTCGGCATGGAGGGGGAGGCAGGGCATCCCCCGGCCCCCGCCGGCCGCCCCGCCCCTCCCCGCCGGCCCCGGCCCCGGCCCCAGCCCCAGGCGGCGCCGGGCGATGCCATCCGGGGCCCCCGAGGCCGGGCGGGGCGGTGTCCGCTGCAGCCGGGGGCTGGCCCGGGCCGAGCGCCGCGGTCGGAGCCCCGGGGCAGGGGCAGCGCTGTTGGAAGCCGCGGTGGGACGGGCGGCGAGAGGCGCGCCGGGCACGGGGGGACAGAGCCGGGACGGCGGGAGCCGCGGCGGCCGCTGCCGGGGGCGCGGTAAAGGGGACTCAGCGAACGGGACGGGAAGGGAAGGGGCGGGAGCCCGGGGGTGCCGGGTCGGAGGACAGCGGGTCCCCGGCACGGCCCCGCGCTGTTCGGCGGCTCTCGGAGCCTCGCCGCGTTTCTCTTGTCCGACGGCTGCAGCCCGGATCCCTCCCAGACGGTTTGTAGGTGCGTCAGTTTCCCGGCGGCCGCTCGAAAGCTGCCCTGCGGGACGATCGTGCGGCCCCGGCCCGACTCAGGGGCACTGGGGTAAACGACGCTGCGCTGGTGCTCTGCGGGACACTCGCCCTGCGCCCAGTTGCCTCCATAGGCATTTCACTGACCAGGTACTTCCGGGCAGCATAGACGCAGGAGGTGGGCTCAGCCTTTCAGACCTCACAAACCCGAGGAAGCTCTAAGCAATATTTGCGAGGAAGTTCAAATATGCTGCTATAGGACAGAGCCTGTGAGAAGAGCTGATTCTGTGACCCTGTACTCCACTCTGCGAGTGGGGCCGGGGGGAGTAGCAGGCAGGGCACGGCTTCATGGGGGATGCACAAAATGTTTTTGGAGGTGAGGCAGGGAGCCAAATCCCACACATTTCTCTTTGTACTTGGCTTGGTGGAAGACGTGGACCCACCACAGGACCAGCCAGGTAACAGCATCAAGTCTCCTGCATCAATCTTTCCCGTGCTTTTTTCTTTCTGTCATTTTCACACCAGCACTTCCTCTGAGGCACCAGCTACCTTTTGTCCCAGCTTGTTTACGTGAACAAACCCAGTAACATCCAGAGTGGTTTTCAGTCTACATTTAGATTTGAAGTTGTTTCCATTTGAAGCCCGAGGAGAGTGTATGTGAAAGAAAAACACCACTGCTACTGCTCATTCTTCCAGATATATTAGCTAGTCTAATAAGTATGACCTCTCTCAATAAATCTGCATTTTTTTTATTCCACTTCTGCCCCAAAAGGCTCCATATCATGTAGATTTTTTCCAGAGGAATCACTTCAAAGTTTGGCAGTGCTTGCTTCTGCCAGTATCCACACTTTTTGCAGGTTTATGTTCTGATGTCCCAAAGTAGATTTCTTTTAGGAGTGCACGGCTTTTCCTAGCTTCAGGTGAGGTTTGCCTTCACTGTCTGCTTAGGGGTTGGTTTGAGGCCGAAAGAACTCAGGCATCCGTTTGCACAGAGGGAAGAGGCCAACAGAAGAGACAAGAAAAGGTTAGTGTGGCTTTTGTGGACGCTATAAAAAGCCAGTCAATACCATTGTAGGGACATTGGAGGGTACTCAAAGCAATCAGCCAGGGGCCATTGTGTTCCTTTAATCTACATGTGTGTTTCCCAGGAACTCTATTAGTGAAGATGAATGAACTGTGCAACGTCCCTAATTTCTTCTAATTTGAAGCTGGGGGTTTAGACACTCAAAATCAGCACAAAACACACCTGTCCCTCCAGAAGTCCTGGGCAAAATTAGGAATCAGTTTGCTTGTTGTAGTTAAGAAAGATAGAAATGTGAGATGAAGGAGCAAAAACCCTTTAGTCAGTGCCATAAAAGAGCATTGGATCCTGGCACAGATGCTGCTTTTGGGGTACTTGTCAAAGTTGTCAGTTACAGAGTTAATACTCGATTTTTTGCTGGTAATCACAATATGAAGGCAGAAGAAAAGCCTTCCAGCCCTGAAGCACGGTACTTGAGTCCCACACAGGACACAAGAGACCTTCCTTCCTGACAGAGAAGGCTCTTCTTTCCTCAGCAGTAGAATATTCCACTTGTGTTTTCCATGTGGAGCTACATTTGTCAATGTAGCATCCTTCTTGCAGGCGAGAGGAATTGTTGAAAGAGGAAGCCATTCCCTTGATCCCAATTTGAAAAATATCTGGAAAAAAACCCATAACCCTGTAGCAGAGCAGAGAGAGTTCTTACTCTTCCAGCTGTAGATCTGTCTTTTCTCTCTTGCCATGCTTCAGGCAGAGACTGTGTGACACGCATGAGGTGTTGCAGTGCTGCAGGGAGGGAAGAAGTCTAATGGTTCCTCTGATTGCACAGAGGGTTTAGATAGGCAAAGAATGGTAACTGAACTTTTCCCTTTGAGTCTGATGTCCTGGCTGTCAGTTGAATCACTTGCAGCCCTCTGAGATATGTATCGTATGAGTATGAAGCCTCAGAAACTGATCCTGTGGTACATCCCCGCTTTGCAAAGACCATTGACTTTTGGAAACTTGTGGAGGCAACCAGAATCGAATTTGAGAGTATTTGTTAGGGGATGAAACAGGCAGGGTTTGTTACTTGCCTTTCCAAGGGATACCCCCATTCCATCACCTTATTTTTTTGCAATGCATTATTAAAATTTCTCCTGAAATTATGCTTGGAAAGTAACAGAAGTCCTCAAGACAGACAACCTGTAAAGTGCAGCAGTCTGCTGTACCTCCTCCCTGTACATGTATAGTGAAGACTAAAGGGAAATAGTTTTCATCCTGTAGTCACTATGTGACATACTCAACAGTGGACGTGGACACGGTTTCACACAATGAAATCAGCACCATAAAATGCCGCAGGTTCCTCCTTCCTTTTCTCCTGCCTTTTCTTTATGTCCAGGTGAAATAATTAGTGCCTTGCAGAGCAGACATTTGAAGCTGAAGTCACACTGCAGGAGAGACATTGCTCTCCAGACCAAAGATGTGCAGCAGGAAGGACCTCCCTGAAAGATAAATGGGGCTTTCAAGGTCAGACTGCAAATCAGCAGGAGGGAAGCAAGGAAAAGGAGGAAATATTCACCTAATGGGAACCTGTACCCTCCTGCAGTTTTCATGCTCTGTATCATCTGTCAGATTGTTAAAAACAACCAAAAAAAAAGAATTTTTCCTCCCAAAAATTCCACCTAAGGGTGGAGTTACAGGACCTTCTTGAAAGCATAATGCATGAGGAATCTGCTGTCTTCTCCTGTCACTGTATTGCTCACACTTTCATTGTTTTTCTGCTGAAACTTTGCATGATCTGCCCAGGAGAATCAGCTGTGTTTTCTCCACCTCCCAGAGTCCTGTCTGGCACCCAGGAGTTGCACAGAGATCTTGTCCTGCTGTCTGTCCAGGCTTTGGGTATGGAATAGGCTCTGGGAACCAGGCAGCCCTTGCTGGTGGAAGCACCATGGACTGGGTGTGAGGGCACTGGCATTTACGCTTGCTATGGTCACAGGGAGGGAGGGGAGGTTCATGCTATAAGGCTATATTAACACAATCCTTCTTTACTTGTTTTCCAATTAGCCTAATTGAATTCGGATTGCTTAAGAGTGGGCACTGGAGACATTTATCTTGATGGGATGAGGGTCTTGAGCTACAGCGATCCTATTAACACTAAGAACTCAAATCCCAGGTAGGGTCCGTCCAGCAGTAGCTGCCATGTGACCTAACCCTTTAATCTGCTCCTGACAGACACATGGACACACAGACATGTCCCTGTCCATTCTCACACGTGCATTGCTGCATGCACACGTGTACATGTGCATTTGCACACAGATATGGACACAAACATTCCCAGACTCACATACCAGCACACATGCACATGCAGTGGCTGCCCTGTGACCTGTCCCCAGGGCTAAGCACCTTGAGAGCTGCATGTACCTAGGGTGCCCTCACCACCTCCTACTCATGTGCCTCCCCAGGCCTGTGGCTAGCGGCTGAAGACAAGAACAGCTAGCCCTGCACGTGCTGCCAGGAGCAGGCAGCCACCTTTGGCAAGATGAAGATCAGGCTCCTGCTGAGGGCAGCACAGATTTGCCCCCCTGCCCTGGCTCTGCCACTCCAGACTAAATGTGGGAGCTCTGGTCTAACAGTTCACTCCTGTACCAGCAGCACTTCAGTGGGGCTGGGCTCCCATCCTGTGCCAGTCCCTAGCCACCTCCCAGTCCTGCTTGTCTCTGCCAGCCCTGACACTTTTTTTGGAATCTTATTAATCGTTTGCCTGGTGGTTCTGACTGTACTTTCTTCTCTGACCCTTTAAACTGTGAAAATGCTGATCCTATATCTGCTGGCAAATTTAATTAGATCCTTTAAAGCACCAGATGCTTTCAGTAAGATTTTTGGGATGTCCCAAGCACATTTTAATTCAAAGGTCAAAACCCTTAGGCTTGTTTATTTTGGTGTTTTATAGATAGGACAATTCAGTCTGTAAAGCAACACAACAGTGTGGAGACACCACCCAGATTTATACCAATGCAGAGGGAAATGCATTGAGCCTCATAAACCTCAGGCTGGTTGAGCTGAGCTGGTGACTATTTTATCTACTTTATGTAAAGACCTCCTAAAAGACCCCACTTTTCTTTCCACATAGATAATTAGATTCTGTGGTGCCATGTGAGAGCAGAATCCCAAGAGGAAGAAATCAGATCAGAAGTGTTGGTGGTTTTAGGCAAAATAGCTCTGATGCTTGAGGGACCTGCTGAAGATAGGTTTTGTCCACTAAAGAAATTACCTGTTGGATGAGAGCCATTTAATGCACTAGG